>NW_007579603.1:20974-23971 GCF_000690725.1 Stegastes partitus | reverse complement strand
AGACTGGGGGAGTTTTGAGACCAGTTTATTCCGACTCACCAGATGTAGGGCGCCGGTAAAAGCCAGTGATCATTTCAATCAGCTTTGTCCTTCCTTTCGCTCTGTGTATGTTTTCTTCATGACGGGAAACAACAACAGCAATCTGCACTCAGCAACCTACAGCGCTGATGACGGGGAACGCTGAAGCGTTCCTTTCCCTATAGCAGAACAATAGCAGCCAGACCGTCATGTACGACACAAAGCGCTGGCAGAGCGAGACTTGTTTAACACTTTGGGCTTTTTGTTACTCAAGTCAGCACATTTTGCACATTCTCCTGCCATCACAGCGGCGCCGAGGGGAACAGATTTCTTGCCATATTACATTTGTTTGCAACGTATCGCGAAAGATATGTTCCAAATCAACACATCTATCTGTCATGTAGCCACATGTTGTGCTTTCCATCTGTCACTCCTTTGTATCCAAACAGATATACATCACATAGTGCAGGACTCGTCCCCCTGGTAACCCAAACATAGAGGAGAAGCTTTAAACAGGTTGTGAGAGGCTCGCATTTTAACTCCAATCATGCATGTTTTTAACTAACGGGACAGTTTTGGTGCCTAAACCGAACCGTCCATCCATCATCTATACACCGCTTAATCCTCACTAGGGTCATAGGGGGGCTGGAGTCTATCCAGCTGACTCAGGGCGAAGGTGTCCTCACCGGGACGTGCACCGGCGACCTTCTAGCTGTGAGGCGACGGTGCCAACCACTGATCCACCTTGCATCCCAACTCCAATCATGCATCTTTTTAACTAACGGCACAGTTTTGGTGCCTAAACCGAACCAAACAGTGAATAAAAACAGAACAAAACCTAAGTCTAATACCACAAACTCACAGCTGAAACATCCCTCAATCCATCATACACCGTTTAATCCTCACTAGGGTCATGGGGGGCTGGAGTCTATCCCTGGGTGAAGGTAGGGGACACTGTGGACAGGTCACCAGTCTATCACAGGGCTACACTTAGAGACAGAAAACCAAGCACACTCACATTCACACCTACGGACAATTTACAATCACCAATTAACCTCAGCATGTTTCTGGACTGTGGGAGGAAGCTGGAGAACCCAGAGAGAACCCACGCTGCACGGGGAGAACATGGAGACTCCACGGATGTCCTCACCGGGACGTGAACCGGTGACCCTCTAGCTGCGATGCTAACCACCGCTCCACCTTGCAGCCCCTAAACCAAACAGTGAATAAAAACAGAACAAAACTTAACAGCTGAAACAAAAAGAACCCAAACAGCCTTCATGGAGTCACTCGCCTGCAGTACTCCTCTTGGTTCCTCCCACCTCAGCACGAGCGTCGCAGTAGCGGAGCATGTGAGCCCCGCTATGGATTACACAGTGAGATTTGGCTCAATCAATGCAGAGGCATAGAGCCCTCCTGTCTATTTTCATCAGCGGCGTCGACGTGACAGGCAAAAGAAAATTTGGCAGGCTGAGTCACACCGGGGCCGAGAGGGGGGCTGGTTGCAAGGTTAATTGGCGATGGGAATAATTGGCCACTGGGCTCAATTTGTCTGATGGGAGGAATTGGAAACCAATCTTACTGTCTGTTTGGAAGCGCTCCATGCAATTCCTCAATGGAGGCGTCTTTATCTGATGCTCCCTGCTTGAGCTGCATCCTCCACTCTGATCGCTACAAACGGTTTTAGCACTTTTTTGCTAAGTTATAGTTTTTTCCAAACCGCAAATGTCTGTGCACACATTAAGAAGGAAATGAAAGACCACCGCTCGGTTTTATGCCTCCTCAAAAAGGATGTGAAAAAAACTGGATGGATGGAAAACTTAAGCTTGACATGCATTAATCTGCATAATTAAGGCGTTAAAAATCTGAGTCATTAAAAGCAAATGTAACAGCGTTTAAAATACAAGCTGGGATTTTATATGCTAAAGATCTCGGTAATATTTTCCCTGGCGTCGGTTTTATTACTGTAAACCTCTCTTGTGATGGATTTTAAATTGGTGCAAGATAAAAAACACACACACACACACACAGGAGCACTCTGGCCTGTGAAGGTGTGCGTTCAATACAGCCTCCTTTCACAGAGACTGTGTGGGTTTTTCCTGCTGCAAACCCTCCTCACTCGGAGAGCTGCTTGCTAAGCACAGCCTTGTCTCGAGGGTATGATTTGCCTGCCTCTCTGTTGATGGCTATTTGTGTCCACAAAGAGGGGATCAACAGAATCAGCATCTGAAATTGATTTTTCTCTCTGACTACATGTAAATGAACTCAAAGCCGATGATGCAAATTTAATGGCGCTTTGGCCTTGTGTGTTTTTTTTTTTGGTTTTGTTTTTTTCCAACACTCCGATCCTGCTCCGCCAGCCTAATGCGATGACATGTGTCAGGCTGTGCTTTTCCTCAGATAAAATGATAATTGTCACGAGCAGCCGGGTTGAGATTGAAATTCTGAGGTTCTTGTTTCTTTCTAATTAAAGTGGATGTATCCACACAGCCATCTAATCCTTGTGTGAACATCCTATTTTCCCTCCCGTTACACGTTTCACATTCGAGCAGCAGCGGTAGTCAAGAACGAGCAGAGAGAGAAATTACATAAGTCCTATCGGCTCTTGAATCTTTTGAAGCCTTATTGTTCGGTTTGGAGTTCCAAGCGCTTGTTGTGATGACAAAGCAAAGCTTCTGCGCCAGACGGAGGTAACGCAGAGATCCTTCAGAGGCAGAAGCAACTCAATACACTTTCTTTCCCTGATAAATTACATGCCGTTCCGTATTTTCTCTCACAATGGATTCCTTTTCAGAGTCTAATTCGAGGCTGTATCATACGGAGGTATTGATAGGCCCGTCTGTTAGTGTGTAGCTTAACGCTCCTCGTCTTATGAAACATGTGGTGAAGAAAAAATAAAGCTTTAACAAGCTTCAGACTGTTAACAACACCTGCTAGTTTTGCACTATTATTATTCTGTGATAAAAGTTTGACATGTTT
>NW_007579603.1:18093-20876 GCF_000690725.1 Stegastes partitus | reverse complement strand
GTTTCGGTTAAATCTGTGCCTCAGATTTCACCAGTTGGACTGATGTAGCGCTTTCAGTTCAAATGCTGGACATAGAGATAAAAACAACTTGTCAATAAAAAAAAAAAAAAAACATCAGAAATCCACAAACGTACTGAAACAATAAAAATCATTAAAACTATTTAAAACTCATATGTCAGTAAACAAGTTGTTCTCCAGCTTTGTTTTAAATACATTAATGGAAGATGCCTGCCTAATTTCAACAGGTAGATTGTTCTATAATGTCGCTGCACGGAAAGAAAACTGTCTTCCTACGGACCTCTGGGACACTGAGGTCCACACGTAGCAGGGTTTTTGTAAAACCAAATATCCTGCCCCCTCTGTCTAGAAAAAACTAACAAACACACCACCTTGTTTTTAGAAAAAAATTAATCCACACGTAACCGCATCAGTGCGTTGTGAAGCACGTTCATATTCTACGTGAGGATGGAATAACTCCGACGACCGGGACGCCATTCCTCCGGGAGCATGATTTCCAAGTTCTCCCACCAGCTGGCAGTGCGTCCCGGTCTGACCCAAAACCGGCGTCCCAGGTCGCGTATGTGATGTAAAGAACATACTTTGTCGCAGGTGGTGATGTTTCGAAACCTAAATTATTTTTATTGTCTTCCACATGCAGTTGCATAAACGAAGGATTCACAGATCTTCACTGAAAGAATCCTCTTTAATGCCGTAAATCTGCGTTTTCGTGTTGATGACGGGCCAAATCGTAGAAAAATATCTTCGTTTTGCGAGACACCCTGCTATGTGTGGACGAGGCCTGAGAAGCCAAGTCCCCCGGGAACGCAAAACACGAGCGGGTACATACGGGTTCACCAAACTCGACACGTACGATGGGGCAGTTCCATTTACAATTTGTCTAAACAGTCTGCTCTAACCTGCACAGGTAGCCAGAGCAGAGAGGCCACCGCTGGAGGGGTCTCTACTCGCTCTGGTCAGAACACGAGCTGCTACGTTCTGGACCACCTGCAGACCATCTTCTCTGGCAAACCTGATAAAAGCACATGACAGTAATCTAAATGTGACGGAACAAAAGCATGAATCAGGACCTTGGCATCCTGAAACGACATCCTCATCTCATCCTGGCGATATACGTCATCAACCTGCCGACGCTCCATCAGACTGAGACTGGGGGAGTTTTGAGACCAGTTTATTCCGACTCACCAGATGTAGGGCGCCGGTAAAAGNGGGCTGGATGCAGAAAGAGCTCGACTCCTACGGCAGAGACCGAGGTTCATGTTCTTTGTATGTTTCGGTTAAATCTGTGCCTCAGATTTCACCAGATGGACTGATTCAGTCAAAGTGCTGGACATAAAGATAAAAACAACTTGACAATAAAAAAAAACATCAGAAATCTACAAACATCCTGAAACAATAAAAATCATTAAAACAACTAAAAAATCGTCAGTAAACAAGTTGTTCTCCAGCTTTGTTTTAAATACATCAATGGAAGATGCCACGATGTCGGTGCACGGAAAGAAAACTGTCTTCCTATGAACATCTGGAACACTAAAGTCTTGTCCACATGTAGCAGGGTTTTTGTAAAACCAAATATCTTCCCCCCTCTGTCTCGAAAAAAACTAACAAACCACATCATGCGTTGTTAAGCACGTTCATATTCTACGTGAGGATGTAATAACTCCGACGACCGGGACGCCATTCCTCCGGGAGCACGATTTCAAAGTTCTCCCACCAGCTGGCAGCGCATCCCGGTCTGACCCAAAACCAGCGTCAGTGTCTTTGATGGAGAACATGCCTCGGACGTGGAATGGCAAGGTGGTGGAAAATAACCGTCCTTAACGTCGTCCTGTGTTCTTGTACGTGGAGCGGCATCTGGGCCTGGACCAGAGACAACACGGTTCTGAGGGCGTCCACGCTGTTTCCAAATGTAAACACCGGTCGCGTATGTGATGTAAAGAACACATTTTGTCGCAGGCGGTGGCGTTTTGAAACCTAAAACCCTGGTTATGGATGTCCACATGCAGGATTCGCAGATCTACACTTTGGTCGCAGGTTTTTGAAAGAATCATTTTTAATGCTGGTGTAGTATTGCATATGGACCCCCTTGAACATGGACCTGGGGTAAATATTCCACTGCCGAATAGAACCCTCCCTATAGAATATGGACCCCCAAAAAAATGTGCATAAAATTTAGGGTTAGGGTTCTCCATATTCTATATGGGGGGTCCATATTCCACTGCGGAAAATGGAGCCCGGAGTCCATATCTATGGGGGTCCATTTACAATCTTACACCGTAAATCTGCGTTTTCATGTGGATGACAGGCCAAATCGTAGAAAAATATCTGCGTTTTGCGAGATACCCTGCTACGTGTGGACGAGGCCTGAAGAAGTCCCCTGGGAACGCAAAACACGAGTGGGTACATACGGGTTCACCAAATTCAACACGTACGATGGGGCAGTTCCATTTACAATTTGTCTAAACAGTCTGCTCTAACCTGCACAGGTAGCTGGAGCAGAGAGGCCACCACTGGAGGGATCTCGACTTGCTCTGGTCAGAACACGAGCTGCTACGTTCTGGACCACCTGCAGACCATCTTCTTTGACAAACCTGATAAAAGCACATGACAATAATCTAAATGTTTAGCATGAATTGGGACCTCGTCATCCTGAAACAACAGAGTCGCTCTCATCCTGGCGATACACGTCATCAACCTGCCGACGCTCCATCAGACTAGACTGGGGGAGTTTTGAGACCAGTTTATTCCGACTCACCAGATGTAGG
>NW_007579603.1:0-15930 GCF_000690725.1 Stegastes partitus | reverse complement strand
AAAAAAAAAAAAAAAAAAAAGGATCAGGGAGAAAAATAGAAATAGGAAAATAAAAAATAAAGTAAAATAACTATAGAAAAGAAAAATGTAAACAAATAATAATAATAATGATAATAATAATAATTAATTAAATAAGGTAAATAATAATTAAATTAAAATATAAAATTGAATGTAAAATTACACGATTTTTACTGTATTTAAATATAATTAAAATGTAATATTTTTACAGATATGTGCTATTGTTTGAAAGAAAAAAAATCTATATTTGGGATTAAAAAATGGTACATATTTGTTTAAACTGTTATTTCCCCGTTTGGTAAAATTAAAACTAAATTAAATATCCGGTTAAATAACAAACAAAAATAATAATAATAATTATTATTATTATCATGTCCACTTATTTATTTATTTATTTAGCAAATGTTAGTTTGTTCATTTACAATATGTGACCATAAAATTTCACTGTGTATTTAAATCAGCTAAAAGATATCATTACATCTCTGACATTTGCTTTGATTTTCATTATTTATTTATTTTTACAGTTTTTGATCTTAACAAGATTTTTATTTTGTTTTTCTGAAACCCTTCCCCCCAATTTTTGATATATTTTACCGTGTCATCTGTTTTTATTTCATTTTATTTTATATTTTACATAAAATAAAGACGATGCTGACGGAGAAAAGCAATTTCATTTCTCACAGCGTCAACACTTTATCAATAATTATGACATTTGCTGTGAGTGGTGCAAATTTCTTCAGTAAATTAGAACAATTCTCTGAGCTAAATTAGTTGCTCTCAAGGTGTTTATTGATTTCTCATTAACTATGACAAGAGAACCTTTTTTTTTTTTTTTGGATGAAGAAAATGAAAAGAGAAGTTGAGGAGAATCAGCTTCTGTCATTAAATGTGACGGGACCTTGGAGTGGGAGTCGTCTCGTTTTATGTAACCACGACAACAGAGACAGGTGTGACGCGACTATAAAAGGAAATTAAATATTAGTAGAAGGCGTTAAATATGACAACCAAACAACAGAATCTTTGATAGTTTATGCGGTCGTCTTAAAAATCACCTCTGCGGCTGAAACATCTGCAGATTTGTGAAGATTTTCTCCCATTGCTCCGTTTGAAAAATTCAAAATGATGCAGATCCAGTCACAAGAATCAAAACACGAGGACAGATATATGTCTCCAAATAATTATCTTGTGACCCTTTAAGATTTATCTTGAGACCAGTGAAGCCCCCATGCTTGGTGTGTGGACTTGAAATGAAAGCTAACAGCCTTGTCTCTCTGTTGGACGTATAAACTTTACCCCTTAACAAGCAATTAGACTCACTTTGCAGAAAACTGTAGAAGATCCAACTTCAGGAAAACCAAACAGCTGCATGAAACAGGCAGCCTTCAGTGGTGTTTTATTTATGTTCTTATTCCGTTTCCTTCCCAACCCCCTCACTTTACTTTATTTCCATACATGTGATCGCCCTCCTGTTTGGATCAGGTTTTCTTGGTACCTACCGGACTTGACTGATGGTACTAATACCAGCTGATTAAAGTGCCTCAGCTGTCCCTGTGATAAAGGAGCATCCTTTAATATAATTTGTCGCCGGCTGCTTGATGCAGTCCTGGGATGCGCCTGAGGTAACACTCGGTCTGCTGGCGTTGAATTCGGACCTCCGTTGGCGCCCCTCTGATCCACATTCGGGATAATCACAGCGAACCCCTTAAACACGCCGGCCAGGATGACGGCCGTCCGGGGGCGACGCTAGAACCCTCATTTCTGCAGTCAAGCCACCATCAAAGCCTCGCTCAGCTGAGAGCGCCGACTGATGCCACCTGAAACATGACAAATCTGAGACTCGACGCCAGGTGGAGCACACCGTCTGATGTAGGCTGAACTGTAATGTTTAATGAAGGCCCACAACCAAAACATTGCCTCAGTGTAAGTGCTGAAGGTGGTGGAGTTCAATCATGTGTCACTAGGCTGTTCATTAAGCTATAATGTACTGTAGAGAAGCTTCAGCACTTCAGAGAGTCCTCAAATCCGTTCATCATCCCAAACACAAAGCCGGAGTCATAAAGACGTATCTTCAGAGACAAGAACAACACTGGGGTTGGAAACAGACACCAGATCTCAGCACCATGGAGTCAGTCTGGGAAAAAAAAACAAAGAAGAAACTGAAACAGCCCAAATCCACAGAGGAACTGTAGCAGGTTCTCCGAGATGGTTGGAGCAGCACAAGCACTTATCACGTCTGCATTGATTATCACCTCGGAGGTGATAAGTGTGTGTGGGAACTGATTTCTCAGTAATTAGGATGTTGGGCGAATTCGATTCACTGCTTCATCTTTAAAGAAGAAGGCGGCGCCTGCAAATACTGAGGGTTAGTTTATTTTATTTTACTGCAAGTTGACAAATTCGTAATCATGTAAAATTATATATTGGGATTGTTTTTAAATGCAATCTTGCCGGTACCTAAAATGTTTACACAGCTCTGTCCACCGATCCGACATTGATTTTCTCATTACAGAGTAATGTTCTGCTGGCAAACCTCGCCTCCTGCATCCATGTTGTCGTAACCTAAACAGACCAAGGCTGTGTCTGAAATCACTCCCTATGCCCTTTATAGTGCACCTGTATAGGGTGCACGCCATTTTGTAGGGGTGTCCGAATGTTAACTTACAAATGCTACACCCTACATAGTGCACTCAAAATATCCCACAATGCACCGTGAAAAGTAGTGCACAGCCGACGGTCACTAACCAGCAATATGGACCGTCATGCTTTGCGCGAAAGAAAATGGAAACTAGACAAACGAGAGCACGAAAAATTTGTTTTGTTACATTTTATTTTACCTGGACAGTGAACGTCACTAAAATTGTGGCGCTCATTGTGATTTGGACAAACTACACTACTTTATTTAAATTGCTTTAAGTTACTGGATCCTGAAGAAACGCTCTCTCATCTGGTATGTACAGCAAAATGACAACAAACTTGATATAATTTGATTTCTTAGCTACGCAATAAACTGTGAATTTGATGTGTTTGTATTATGCTGGCTGCAAGGGGGCTTGGAGGGTAGCACCGTTGCGTCGCAGCTAGAAGGTCGCCGGTTCACATCCCAGTCAGGACACTCAGGATCTTTCGGTTTCAGCTTACCACGTTGAGCTGGCATCCCTCCGACATCGGGCAAGAGGTCGAGGTCGTGGGTTCGAATCCTGCTCACGGCTGATGAGACTTTTGCGACCTGTCCAGGTGTCCCCTGCCTTCACCCTGAGTCGGCTGGGATAGACTCCAGCCCCCCACGACCCTCGTGAGGATTTAGCGATGTATAGATAATGGATGGATGGATGTACTACGCTGTTGGGGCACAAATCACGGCTAGCGAGCGACGTGACTAATAGCTCGAGTAGTGTCCAAAATGCCTCCTATATATTGATAACTACATAGTGCACTGATCCCTGCATAGGGAGTAGGGCGTGAGTCGGTGATTTCAGACACAGCCCAAAAAAACTACCCTAAAGGAACCCCTCAGCAGGACGATGCACCCTGCCGCATTGCAACAACTACCCAGAATGTCTCTGATGCAGATCTTGAGCAACATCCCGTCCACAGCACCGTCTCATTGGTTATACGCCATGAATAATAACCTATCAGTACTAAAGGCTGGATTTTGAAATGCTGCATTTAATCCTCTGAACCCTGAAACCTGCCGGCAGGTTTGAAAAACATACAAAAGAAAAATCACCAACATTACTTCATTCATCAGAGCCACAAATGGTCAAAGCAACATTTCCTACAGTCCTTGAACTACCCATCTGTGATGTGGTGTTCCATCAGGAAAAACAAATCCAACCTTAAAATCATTTATATATCAAAAATCACTTTATTCTACAGCGGTCCCCAACCACCGGGCCGCGGAGCGGTACCGGGCCATGGCTCATTTGGTACCGGGTCACACAGAAAGAATGAAAACATTTTATTGGTTTATTCCCAGCAGAGTCTGCAGTGTGTGTCTCCATGCTTATTAACAACCTGTGCCAGGTCTGGTGCCGGGTCTGACCCTGAAAAACACATCAGTTGACCCTTATCTCCAAAATCCCCAAATCCCGTTCCAACAGAATGGGATTCCCGCAGAACCCGGTGCCAACGTCCCGGTGCCAAACACCGCAGGACTCCCCGAGAGGTCCGGTGTTCACGCCACGACGTGTCAGAGAAGCTCTGGCAGCACGAGGCCGACCTGCACAGCACCGGCAGGCGGTTTTAATGCTGTGGCCGACCGTGCCCACCATTTATTCTACATTCTGTGTTTTCCTCTCAAGTTCCAACACATGCTAACGGAAACATTAATAACCGTTTAACTTGGCGTCAGTCTCTCCAGCGGGGGGGTCGATGCAGAGATAGGCGGCGATGAAAAGCAAAAACGTCATTTGCATGTATCGCTGCGCTGCATAGTTCCCCCGCTAATGATAATTAATTCGAGATATTTACACGGAACGGAAATGAATCCCTTTCATATGCGGTTAAAATCCTGAGGCGCTTTAGGTGCATCTGCAGATTTATTTACTCCTCTTCCGTAATCCAACTGACATGAAACCAAATTAGAAAAATTAATTTCAGATGAAGTTAAAGATGAAAGTCAGGTATGTTTTTCCTTTTTTTATTTTTTCTTTCTTTCTTTCTCTGAGACCTGGGGTCCTGTTTTAGTGATGACACAGTGTCATTGATTAGGATTCGCAAATTAACTTTTGCAGAATTCACACATCACTTCTGCTGAACAAGCCAGTTTGAGGTAGAGTGAGGAAAAGGGGGAAAAAAAAAAAGAAGTGTTGGGTAAAACCTTTTCAACACCCTCTGCCAACAAAGTAATGTGATGAGAGATTTCTTAATTTTCTGTCTCTTTGAAAACTTGTTCAGGTGTTAACTTATTCGCTTCTCTCTCACTTCCAATCACGTTCTCCAACTTCTCTTCCCACGAGAGGCTTTCAGACTCGATCAAACGGGAACATACATATCTTATTTTGCGTGTTAAACCGCTAAATAAACACTATTAGCCACAGATTGAACACGAGTAACACCAAGTACGCAATGTAGAAGAATTGGAGTTAAAATGTGTTCAATGTCATCCCCCTTGTAGAACAATTTAGTTCATTATAATGCAGTTGTGGGATGTTCACCTCGCTCTGACTTTCAGCTCAGACGCCAGCGAGTCAACCTTTCATCCCAGAGATCTGCTAAACAATGCTTCCCTAATCATTAAAGTGGCTAAGCCTGCAGATGAGCTCATCGGGTATAACGCACCCATCACGGTAATCATTACTGACAGGACATGCAGCTGCTAATGATCTTCTCTTAATCACACTTAATCAGGTAATAATGATTTTGAGGTGAGAGATGAAGTGCTCGCTCCCTCGCTTTCGCCATGCACAGGCCCTGTTTCACTTGACTGGTTTGGGTGTCGGTGGGGAGGCCGGAGGAGGAGGGGGGGCGGCGCGTCCATATGCTGCACTTCCACCGGCTCCAGGGGATTCACTTGTTGAGATCGGAGGGAGGAGAGCTTCGCAAAGGAGGTCCGGCAGATCGACAAAGACCGCCGGGAGACAGGACGGCACAGAAATACACAGTGAAGGGCGACGTGTGGCGGAAAGAAAGTGTTATACCGAGTGTTTCTAGAAGGGATCAACATCCATCCATCCATCCATCCATCCATTATCTATACACCGCTTAATCCTCACTAGGGTCGTGGGGGGCTGGAGTCTATCCCAGCTGACTCAGGGTGAAGGCAGGTTCACCTGGACAGGTCACCAGTCTATCACAGGGCTACACTTAGAGACAGACAACCAAGCACACTCACATTCACACCTACGGACAATTTAGAATCACCAATTAACCTCAACATGTTTTTGGACCTTGTGGGAGGAAGCTGGAGAACCCGGAGAGAACCCACACTGCACGGGGAGAACATGCAAACTCCACACAGAAAGATTCCGGTGCCCCCACTGGGACGCAAACCGGCGACCTTCTTGCTGCGAGGCAACTGCGCCACCTTGCAACAGATTATCTTTGTTTTTTAAATGTATTATTGATAAATTAAACGCGCTACTTCAGGGCTCTCTTAAACAGAAACTGCAGAAACTGAACAAGAAACAAAAGTTGTTGCCGCAACCCAGGAAATCAGGCTACGCTAACAGCTAGATCTGGACCTTAGCGGGCAATAAGAGTGATAGAACTGTGAAAAATTAAGAGAACAGAGAAAAACTGCAGAAGACAAATCTCAGTCAGTCTCACATAAACAGAAGAAAACGTTCTAATTTATTGACTGATTTCTATTTTACATATTCAGTTATAGTCACCCTTAATAATGAAGAAGCCGAGTTACCAATGACAGTTTCCTGACTAGCACATACCGCTAAAACATTACATGTAAAGCACAGTCATGACTTGATAATCCGACTCTCAGTAATCTGAAAACCTTGCTATCGACAGGTTTTTTGGAAAAACAAATTAAAAATAGCCTTAACATACCGACAGCCTTGGATTCCGACTCTGACGTGACGTTTTATGTCATAAATCAGGATAACGGCGTATTATCTGACTGAACAATAAGACAGATTGGCTATGTTCAGACTGGACAGGACTTGACCATCTACTGCATAGTGTTGCCCTGAGGCAACAAACCACATTTTCATGCCTCTCAGTGTTCCAAACAAAAAAAAAACTTTGTCAAATAATGCACTGCATGAAAGACATCTCCACTAGAAGGTAAGATAAAGATCACTATTTTACATGTTTATATGGAAATAAATGTATATAGAAAAATACTTGCATGAGCATGAATATGTAAAGAAATATATTTGAGTATTTGATCTACTTTTTAAATGTATGTATACAGTAAAACCGATGATTTTCATTCGTTGCCTCAAGGCAACACTGTGCAGTTAGCCAATTTTTTTCAGGCGATATAATGCATTAGCTCATGTGTGTAGACATGTGTTTATGTACATTTATATGATCATAGTCAATGTTTATTTTACTTTACAATCTACTGATAATTTAAGGACATGGATGTTTTATGGAAGGAAACCAAGCAAATGTGCAGTTAGGGACATTCCTTCAGAAAGTGAGGACAGTGAGCTATCAGGAAGTGATAGTGAAGGAGGAATGGATCCTGAATCAGGTTTGAGGGACACTGGAGCTCAGGGGTCAGTGAGAGGTCAGGGGTTAGTTGGTAAAGTAATTGTGTGCAAATCTTCCTGTTGCATTTATTTCTTTCCAATATTTTTTTGTGTTTCAGAAGAACAAGAGCCACAAGATAGTGACTCTGGGGAAGAGGAGGATTCAGATGAAGAGGAGGGTGAAGTGTTCCACCTCCCAAGATGGAGAAAAGTACACGACTCCATCGATGCCTACCCAGACTGGCAGGGCCAGCTGCCAAAAGCTGATGGCGTCCTGTCCCCGCTTCAGTGCTTCTTCAAGTTCTTCTCTAAAGACATACTTGAAGTTATTGTAGAGGAATCCAATTTGTATGCAATTCAGCGTGACCCCAACAAGTCGCTAAACCTTACCACAAATGAGTTAGAGCATCTGCAGAAGAGGACACGATGACGTCACACGCAGTGAGCATGCTCAGTGTTTACTGATGGTAATGGTGGAGCGTATCTGCCACTCCCCCACCGCCACCGATGGTGGAAACAGAAGTGTGACCGCTAACTAAACTGGCATCAGCAGCCAAGTGCTGCCTGTGTGTTCTGGACACTTCCACCCCGTTGGAGCACTTCCCTGGGGTGGAAGTGCCCCCCCGCCACGCCGAATATTCGGATATTCATCAATTGGGCCCAAATATCCGGAGACCACAAAGTGCTGTTTGGATGAGCCCTGTTGGTTATTATAACAACTATGAACAATAATTAACCAATGAGCCTTCAGGCATCAAGCCCTCCTTGTATCTCGACCTCCGTCTTGACAATCCGACAGCCTTGCTGTCCGACATAAAAGAAGGTTTTACATTTAGTGTCGGATTATCGAGTCACGACTGTATATCAGTTCAAACATCGGTTATTTCTTGATTACCAATAATCAACCCTAAAAAACAACAACGTGTCAGTCGATCCCGAGCTGCTGGTGAAGTATCTGCACGGGCTGCAGTCACACGACACTACAAAAGCGGACACGAGTCAAAAATAAAACTCAAATTAAATTACAAACCCAGCAGTCGGCGAAACCAAATGTTTACATGAGAGTCACTTGATGCGGCCGACAGACTCCGATTAGTTGTTGTTGACTGAGCGTTTTTGGGACAGATGGGAAGATACTGCACAGAGATCTGAAGCAGCTCTTTTGATAACTGTGATAAGTGAATCATTTCAGCATGATGTTGGAATGATTTTATCACTTTTTTGTTGTTGTTGTTTTGAGCCTCTTTTTGTAATTTGCACCTCGGTCAGTTAACGATTCCTGGATGATTCATGGACCAGCGTTTCCTGACAATGGGAAGCTCAGAGTTCAGGTTAGCGGACGGTGTTTTGTTCAGATGTTTCCTAATTTCTTCTTTTTCATTTGAATTCTACAAAATCTGTTTCAAATTTGGGTCACGGTTTGTTTCCGTGTTTGGGTTGAGGTAGGAATGCAGAATTCTGGCTGTAAATAGTCCCTTAATTTAATTTTTTTTAAAGAAACAAACACAAGCACAAACTCTGTCTTGTTTTTTTTGTCATCACCATTAATATCTTCTATTGTTGTGATACAACAAAAGGCTTCCTCTTGTTATAATTGAGACAGAAAGTAATTGTAGCTGTAATTTCTGCGTCTCTCATGAACTCAAATAAAGGAATTATGTTGATCAATCTCGCTTTATCCCTCTGATCATTACTTCCACTTCTATCGTTTCCACACAACGGTAGCATCACTACAAGCGGAGTTCATTTCGTCAGATGAGACACGAGGACGCTTAAGTTTCAGATCACACAAACAAGCAAAAACAGGAGCCGCACATTGTTTGCTGGACTACATATCGCTTGACACTGTGCTTTCTGTATGATGAGCTGTTGGCACAGTTTGGAAAATGTACGCGTCACAATGAAATTAAAAAAAAAATTAGCAATCCAGCTGTGCTACAGAGTCGACGCTCGCTCTCACTATGTCATGTACAAATGGAAAAAATCAACATAAATCTCGGTTTTGGTCGGTGGAATCGTGGTTCGGTATGTTTTTGGCACATCAGAGGAACTTTTTAAGAAGCTAAGGCGCTGAAATGTTGCACACTGACTCTCTATCTGCTAAAACAAGTGCAACACGATCATAATTAAATCACCCATTAAAGCCACGGGGAGCAGCGTCACCTTTAAAAATGCAAAACAAAAGAAAAAAAAGATTGTCAACACTGAGAACATGCTGATCTTTTTCGGATGTGTGAAGAAATGAGAACAGTGTCTTCCCAGGTTTTTTTTTTTTTTTAAAGGCTGGTGACTTGCTAGAGGCAATAAAACAGCTGGTGCGCTGACAAAGCTCTCTGGGTGGAGCCTCAGGAAGTCGTGCCAGTATGTTGAGACAAACAGTGAAAGTAACTGCGATTAGGATTTTTTTTTAAAGCTGCTCAGGACCAAAGCAAGTATCAGGACACCTCTGTAATGATATCGAAAAGGCCAAAGCTATCAAAAGAAAAGTTCCTGCAAATACAAAAAACTCAAAATTGCTTCATTTGTGTGGCTTAATTTAAGGTCAGAAAAGCTAAACTAACATAAAAACAACTCTCTCACCTTCACACTGTATCAACACCAGACCAGATTGTAGGACTTTCATTTTCTATTTTCCAATTAGGGGATCCTGAAGCTCCCCTCACGTGCATCGAGCAATAAGGCGGCAAGCAGGACAGTTTGGTGATCCATCACGGTGCTAAAACAGACGCAAACAAGCGGAGCCGAGCTCACACCTACAGGGATGTTAGAGCATCCAATTATGGACGGAACTCTTTATGTACGATTCCTCCTGGCACTCATGTTTACTCCCACAGTCCAAGAAACTCTGCATGTGTATTTTAACTGGCCGCTGCGAGTAGGCCTCAATGCGTTATTTATTCCTGTCAGAGTGATAGAAACATAGTCTGAAGCTGTTTTAGGGGATTTTTTTAAACTAAAATCACGGCTACTCCACTGCTGGACCACGTTACTTCCAGCTCTCTAGCTACAATCCCAACTCCCACCCTGTGACAAAAGTGCGAAAGTAAATCTCTTGGATTCGCCCACTCTCGGTGGCCACACAGCCTGGCAGTGAACCGTGGCCTTTACTAATTGTAAACTCAATGAAGCATTCTTAACAGATGCTGGTGGAACGGCTCCATTAGGCCTTACAGGCGGCTGTCATCCACATATCAAACCCATGAAGAGTCAAACTGTCATTATCACACGGCTCAAACCACATCTATCCACCCGCCAATTTAATTCTTATTAAATGCACATTATAAGTGGAGATGGACGGTCGTGGTCGAGTGGAGATACTGCTCTGGAATGACTTTTTGGTAGGACACACACACTCGCAAGGCTGAGCAGCAGCACAACAGTTTTTTTTTTTTTTTTTAAATGGGGGGAAAAAAATAAGGCAGGAATTATGCCAGTGATGAAAATATGGAGCATTTACAGCTATGGGATGCGATTTGAGTGGATTTAATAGATAAAAGGTGGTCCAGAATGTGTGCGGACCCTCTGCAGAGGGCGATTGTGCAGAGAAAACAAAGCTGTGACGGTCCTGTGTTGCTCTGCCAGCTTGAGTGAGAGCAACTGCACATGACACAACAAATAGGCTTTGGGCTGTGTGATGCAGAGGTTACACCGAATGACTCCCAGACCACAGTCCCTTATCTCTACGCAGCTTTATTTTATTTTTATTTTTTTTTCATAAATGAGGGATTAATTATTGCCTCCAAAAAGAAGAGGAAGCTGCATTCAGAAGATAAATCTACTGTAGCGGCTGCCCCCCTGAGGTATGAGCAAATACTAAAAAACAAAAACAAAAAAAATAGGATGTAGGATGTTTTAGCAGAGCAGTAAATAAAACACACAGTTTAGCTCATATTTTCTTCTCATATTAGGAAAACCAAATAATTACTCCTTTTTTTAAAAAGAACTGCAGAGTGATGAATGTTTTTTTTGCTGTTGTTTACGTTTAGAATGATTAATTGATTCACTTTACAAAGTAATTAGCATGCAATAATCATTTTCTGTTGCAGCCATCCGGAACAAATCAAACTGATAATGAACTGTTATCTTCATATTTGTGAAATTATGCGCCGCGGCGTTGTGTCTTTGTTGTGTCCCGGTTGCGTTTCCTCGCACTCCGTGACCCTCGGTTACCTTTAAGGAGGCCCTTTTTCACGACGCGCCGTTTCAGACAATCGCGATTGTTACGAGGTTGCATTGCAAAGCCTCCCATGTGTGTAACAACAAGCCAGCTGCTCCTGGGGGATACTTTCTGCAGACAATCTCGCTTGAATATTCATCAGGCACACACACATCTGCATACACACACTCGCACACAAATGATCATCATATACAACAATGCGTCTCTGATCAAAGCGAGCTCATTATCTGCCTGTCGTGCCGCGGAGTTCTTGTTGAAATAACCAATCAGTTAAAGCTTTCAGAGTTGGGTTCCTCTTTCTGCCTGTCTCAGCACACCGTCGTCTCCTTTCTCCTTCTGGCGGGCAACACTTTAACCAAGGCGCATTTGATTTCCTTCCTCTCACCAAATGTTGATTCGAGAGTCTGTTCAAAGAGAGCCCTTTTGATTGCATTAACAATAAATGAGAAAGTGTGTCTGATTTATCTCTAGTGCGCCGTTTGATTCTGCCGCGGCGATTCCCGCCTGATAATCGGCCTCTTGAAACGAGTGATCAAATCTCCTCCTCAAGATGTCCCATTTGATATGCGTGGGCCGGCATTAATGCATATGTGATGACTGTCAATTTCTGAGAGGTGAGAATGAGATCTGACCCGGATTATACACTTTCGGCACCGCCTGAATTACAGCGATAATCACACATCAGATTTGTCAATTGACCTCCTCTCTTGTCTGACAGATCCGCTAATGACGACACTCACGGTTTGGGCAAAAACTGCGATGCATATTCCTCTTTTTTCTTTTCATCATTAAAGTCAGTTTCTATTGTAGATCTTATAACCTTGAAAATGTAAAGTGAAAGGTAGTCGAATGTGGCCTCCCAGCTTTAAAAGCAAGTAAGAATTGTACTGAACCACCACGTTACATCTCTGTAATCAACAGTCGTCCAGCTCAGACTTTGCATATCGCTGCTCCTTCACCGCTTGCAGCTGCCTCGTTGATTTATTTCCTAAATCTAAAAAAGTCTCGGCTACAAGCAAATCTCACCAAATGTGGCTGCAAGAGTGAACACGAGAGTCTTCGTGCACTCCCAGCATCAGAGGAACTGAAGACTCAGTGAATTACTTTTGTTTTTGCAGGTCGGTTAATGTGGCTAATACGGCTAACGTCTTCTCACAGGTCAGATCTCTGCAGAAACTGTAACGCTGAGAAACATTAAAAAATGGTGGAAACTTTAAGAACCAAGCAGCGTCTTTATGTCACCGGTTGTGTTTTGGTCAAACCTAAACTCTATGCATCAGTTTGCTTCGCAGAGGCTTCATTTAGTGCAGCTGAGTTATAAATAAAGCTGTTATCGACATAGATTTGTATTTCCGCTGTCAGACAATGGAGCAAGTAGTGACTGAAACGAAGCCCATTAAGACCACATGTTAATTGTCAGTCACTTCAGAGCCGTTTCCAAGCTGCTGCTGCTGCTGCTGCTGTGCACCACCGAACTAATTAGTTGTGAGTTCTGCATCATTTCCATGTGAAAGGATCACTTAGAGGGAAAGGTAGAAGTGATAGAAAGTCCTGGTGTCACACATTGACTCAGTTGTTGTCAACTCGTGAGTCTTCTTTCTGAAGGGGGCGGAGACAGCAGCAGAGATCAATACAGCCTGTTCAGAGTTCAGAGCTAAAACCAGGATTTATAAGGCGCTAATACAGAAATCAACCAAAAAAACTGAAAGACACCTGTTATTTCATGGTGTCTCGTTTCCATTCTCAGCAAATTTCAGATTGAGAGAAGTTTATAACAAGAAGATAAAGTCAGACACTGAGAAGTGCGTCATCATGTCATGTGACAAACTTCTCCTTTCCAGTCATTTTTATAACATAAAGCCTGTAAAGGGAATTAAAAGTTGTTGTGTTTTTTTCTTTAGGTAGATGAAGCAACGCCACAATGGGGTTGAACTTTAAGTGACGGGAGTCCATTATGATCCCAGCTGCGTTCCTTAATCAGTAAGAAAGTTTAAGAGCCACTTTTCAGGCCAACGGGAGATGATTGCAAAACAAATTATATATATTTTCGGGGATCGTAAAGGACATTGACGTATAAGTAGTACGCGCAGTTATTAGCAGCAGAAAGCAGAATAACAGATAATTTCTGACTTCACTACACATGGAGCTTTTCCCCAGCTACCCCCCGAACACCTTCTCCAGATCTACTTGTACTCCATTTGTGCACTCACATGGAGTCACATTAACTGCAATCCCCAACCAGGGACAGAAGAGTGGAAGTGGTTTAATAAACCCTCTCACAGCGAGTCCGCATCTATGCTGATTTACTGACAATATGTAACACCCTGTTGTGTTCTGCGTGGAATTCACTCTGTACAAATGGAACGACGACAAGTACATTTACTGAACCCTTTCAACACAATAGCCCGGTATCCGGTATACTCCCGACAACCCTGCAGACCGGAATAGCTACCAGTGGTACCAGTACCAGTTCTGTTGCGTTCATTTTGATTGTCCATCAGCGGGAATCCCCGTATGTGAACAAGCAATTCAGTCATGAAGCAAATTATGCAAATATTATTAATGCTAATAATGCTAATAATAATAATAATTGTATAGAGGGTCTAAATTGGGCTGTTACGTTGTTTTTCGAGGGTACGTAATGGGAAAATATTCAACAACAATGGAGTTTCACTACCGTCGTCTTCACTGCTAATGCTGCTATTCGCTACCATATTCGCCGCTAACCGTTAGCAGTATTCGCTAAGACCTCCCGCCCAGCGAATCTCAGTTTTGGTTTAATTCTTCACTGGATCTATGTCTTTTTTAAAAACTGTATTTTATTAAAATCCTCCACATAACTTGGCAACGTGATAATAATCAAACTACAAACACTGACCCAACTTTAGCAGAAGTTGGTTTGTTGCTTTTACTCGTTTTCAATCGAAAGAGAAAGCCTTTATAGATTCGGGATTTGTTTTTCGAAAGCAGTAAAAGTTCAGCAAATTGGGTTGTAGTGCTGTTTTAAGGGTGCGTAGCAGGAAAATACTTAACGAGCGCCGATGGAGTTTCACCACCGTAGTCGTCACTGCTAACCGTTAGCAGCATTCGCTAAGACCCACCCCCCTGTATTTCACCTGTATGTATATGACAAGAGTAAACTTCTATATTTAACCGTCAACTTGTCTATTTTTGATTGACACCAGACATGTAATGATGTGGAGTCCACTTAAGATTTTATGAGTGATTAATCAAAACCATATCTGATCGAGAATTTCAAGCCAAGTGTTTGAAAAGGTTAAAACCTGCTCACATGTATTCATCTCGCTGTCAAGCACTTAATGGATATAAGGAGTCAAACATACTTTAAACAGTGAAAGTAGTCATTTGATTGGAAGGTGTTTTATAATTACAGGTACTGTTGCAAAAACCAGGCGGCTCATCAGGCTTATAAGCACAAAGACACTTTCAAGAAAAAGCCACTTAACACGCCTGGGAATACGTTGTATTTTTCTCCATATGTTTCTGCCAGAGACAGTGAAGTTGATCCCTGAGCTTGCTGCTATATTTATACGCTACGCCTTTTAATGAAGGCCGCTTCATTCAGCCGCGAGTGCGACTACAAGCGCCCTGTGACAGACGGCGGAGTCGGGAGGGTTCGGCTTCACCAAGTCCCCTGGTTAATCTCTTGCAGGTTCACGTCGGATCAGAGGTCAGACGCTCCGTTCAGACTCACACTCGCAAACACAAGCTATTTAAAGTCGCCCAGTTAACCTCACCTGCATGTCTTGGAGGTGTGGGGAGAAAACACCGCAGACACGAGGAGCATAAGAACTTGTCGAGCAACTTCAATCCGTGCTTTCCACGTGCACAGACTGACGCCGATTTTGAGAGCAGACAGCGGTCACTCAGTGGCTCTATTCACACCACAATAAGTGCATTAGTCCTCATATAGAGCAAAGAAACACACACAGCGCTCCTGTGAACATTTCCAAAGAGACGTGGTCTTGCACTTTTTTTTTTTTTTTAAACAGAACGTATCAGCGGGCGAACACAGTCCAGGATTTCTGGAGAATTCAGAACTTTCTACCATGTTTGTGCATCATCGATACAGAAGCACCTCCAAAATCCTGCTGCGGCTACTTCAGTTATAACTCTTTCAATGCTGAATTATGATGGTATTGATTAGAGAGCATCTTCTCCTCATAACAAGCATTTGTTTTTGTCTTCCTGTCACATGTGCAATCACAATTTTTTTGCGGCACACCTTTGCAGAAATCATAAATCCGGCTCTCAGTAGTTTTCAGTGTCTACATCCCTCAGCTATGTATTAACCCTGAAGCACACTCACAGTGGTCACAGTGCATCAGTGTAACTATGAACCCATCTGAGTAGCAGTTACACAAATGAAACGCCGCAGAGAGCTGTGTTAATTAATAAAGCAGAGCATGTATCCTACCTGACGCTTGTGAGAAAGACCCTGAAAAACACCAGGTAAATTAAAAATGTCCCAATTTTCAGATATTTAAAGGGCCACTATAAGATTTCTGATTATAATTACATTAATTAAAAGATCACCGGGGCTGCAAGGTGGCTCGGTGG
>NW_007579602.1:130675-132349 GCF_000690725.1 Stegastes partitus | reverse complement strand
AATCCGAGGACGACTGTAGGACTAATTATAGAACTAACGTACTGTTGACAGGGGGTTAGTCTGACGTGGGGATGTCTGGTTATTTATTACCTCCCTACGTCTGTGTTTCTTGCAGTGCATTTGGATAAGTCTGTGTTTTCCTTGAATTTACTGACATTACAGCCCGAACACGATGTCAGATCTGCTGTCGGGCGGCGTTGTCGGGGTGAGGGGCCGTCAGGGCGTTCGGATCAATGATAAATGTTTCGTAGCGCATGCTGCTAGCGTGTCCTGTGAAGTCTCCGTCTTCTTGTCGACCTGATTTTGCTGTTTCTGTGATTGGTCCGTAGGCCTGCTGCTTGTGGGCCGACTCCTGCATTTGCACCTGTTGATAATTTCCCTCCATAATTTAAGCGGGAAAGAGGCAGAAAAAGGCGCGCAATAAAAAAACAACTAAAATACCCCCGATCACTGAGATGCAGCTTCGCACGGGGCTAGCGTGATCACAGGATGTCGGAGAAATATGTTGGAATTTTTACTTTACTTTTTTTTATTTTTTACAGACATTCGTACGGGATTAAGACGTCCTCCGCCATCATTACGAATCACCGTCGGATTTACAAAGAAAATGTAAAAAGTTCAAAAAAACTATATGAGCTTTATTGGATTTAGAATTTTATTTTATTTATTGTTTTCCATCAAAAGACTTCCATAAATATGTTCTTTTTAATTAATCAGAGAAATTATTAAATGAAATTTAATTCGGCAAATATTTTTCCAAATGTGTATATTTCAACTTATATGTTATTATTAATAAATAAGTCAGTTTATGAACATGTTTTGATTATAAACACTAAAAAAAACTGCAAAAAAAATCCCATAAAATTTCTACACATTTTTTTTCCAATTTTTTACACTTAAATTCATTCACAAATGTGGCTTAATTTAATTTAAATGCTCTTTTTAATTAACAATCCTCAACAAATCCTCAAAAAAGTTTAAATTCACAAGTCGAAATATTTCAGATTATTTGTTTGTTATTAACATTAATGATTCAGTAACCCAAAAAAGTAATTAAAAAAAAATAAATAAATTTTACATAAAAATACGGTCAATGTACATTTGCAAAATTAAATACATTAAATACTCCTACATGTTATTGATTATAATGCTTCCATTTATGACCGTTTTGTGATTTTGTAAAGTTGCAAAAAAAACTGTAAAGGCGGAAAACCACAAAATTTAAAAAAAAAAAATTAAAAATTAAAATAGTTTTTAAATACATTCACAAATGTAGCGTAATTTAATAAAAACGCTCTATTTCACAAACAAAATCATAAAAATAAAGACTCTATTTAAAAACTGGTATAGTTCAACTCATTTGTGTGTTAATATTATTATCAGTAATTCAACACATTCGCAAACTTAAATCAATTTCACAAACATGTTCTTCATGTTTAACAGATGAAACAGTTCAATTCAAGTTTAATTCAAGTTCAACAGTTGATTCCTGAACATTCTGGCGTCTTCATGATGTCGTTAAAGCGTCATCGCGTCGTGTTACGAATCCACAAAACGCTTTTTTCTTTACATTAAAGTTCATATTTATTATAAATCAAGACTAATAAACTGTTTGGACCTTATCTGACCTTCACCTTCCAAATAAAGAACAGCAAACCTTGACTCTAATACATT
>NW_007579602.1:120632-130205 GCF_000690725.1 Stegastes partitus | reverse complement strand
ACACATTATTCTCTGGGACGTATTTATGATTAATAAATTGTATATTTTCCTCTAATTTTAGCCTCGTGTGATGCAAAAAATTAGTTTGTTTTTGTGTTTGCATCTGATTAAAAGAAAAAAAAGGTAATTTCTCCACACAACACGTAGATTTACTCATTTATTCTCTATTTTGCGGTTGAGGTTGTTTTACAATATTAAGAAAAATCGTCACCAGTTGAGTTAAATTCAATAATATAATGTAGAAATCAACACTCGGTCTGTTTAGTTTAACATTAATGGAGAACGTTTCTTTCTTTCGTTCAGTTATTTCAGACAGAATTTCGTGTTGGAGTCTTTTAAGGAAGCCAAATGTCAGCAGAGAAATGTCAGGTTATTAATCTTCTAAGAAAGATGAGATTGTGTTACTGAGAAAAGGAAGAAAGCAACTGCTGCTGCGTTTTTATCACCGTGAAGCATCTAGAAAACAGCTCCGATAGCGATTGGAAAGAAGAGCGACTTCCTCACATGAAGAAATAAGACTTTGAGTTTTTAAGTGAGAACGTCTTCTGTCTGTCTTCACATCCACAACGTGCAGTTTTACTCCAACAGACGTACAAAGAAAATCAATAAAACACCAAATTCTATCAACAACAAGCTCCAGGTCTCCCCGAAACATGACGGAAATTCAAAACTGACATTTGGTCTGAATTCGTTACTTAATGCGACGTCTCCAGTGAAAGTGGTGGGAAGTCATTTACTGGAGTCTCTCCTCGAAAACCTGCAAATCTAATATTTACCAAATAAAACCAGAGAAAAGAAAGAGTTTGGATTTGAGCAGCAGAGAAGAAAACAGCTTTTAAAAAACCCCGTGATGTTATAAAGTGGGTTTCATGTCTGTGTAGTTTGATGTAAAGTAGAACCAGACGGGCCGCAGTTGGTCTCATTGTTGTGATAAAACACAGCACAACAGAACCACTGGATGGTTTTACTCTTTATAAAAGTATGATTCATGTACAGTGTATAAAGTGTGTGTGGATGTGTTTCCATGAGTACATGTTACGTATAAAACACGTTCTCTCTAATCACTAAACCACCAAAGTACAGCAACAGGTAGCCGGTAAGCAAAACTCCACGTACATGTTATTCATGTGTTCACACTCGGATCAATAAATACAAACTGTTTTCATTAGAAATGTATTTATTAACACCTTAAGTTGTCGGTTTGTTTGGTGTTTTTTTTTTCCTTCAAAATTTTGATCAGGAAAAAAAAAAAACACTTCATGGATAACATTTAATTTAATTTAATTTAATTTAATTTAATTTAAATGGTAGCTGTATCAGATAACAATCTTTATTTCTATAGCTTTTTTTCCCCCCTTTACAAATCAAATAAGAGCAGCAATAAAAGATGAAAATGCCATTAAACCTGCCGGGACAATATTAAAAAGAGGTTTTTACTCTCATTGAGACTTCTGCTGCTTCAATAAAAGCTAAATTAAAAAAAAAATCAAATAATAAAACATCAGAAAACACATGAAACGTTAATAATTTTATTTCTTTTACAGCTTTTAAACCTGAAGCACTGAATCAGTGAGTTTGTCCCACGAACCACGGAGCTCTGAGCAGCAGCTCGTTCTCTGATTCAAGCCGTCGACATCAGAAGACGTCTCGCGTGTCGCTCAGCAAGATCCACAAATATCGTTACAGAAGATGTCGTCGTATGTTTTCCACGGTGACATTTGGAAACTTCGGCACAACAGAAAATGTTTCCACCGACGGAAAGCTCCGAATTAGAGAGTAAATAACGTGATGCAGCAGAACTGAAGCTCAGCAGCACAGATAAGCTGGTGCCGTCTGGTTCTGGTTCTCCAGGTTCTGTAGAGATTAAAACGTTGTCGTCGTCAAAAAGACAAACACAGTAAAATATAGTGCAAAAAAATAGAGTCGACTTTAAACCACGATGTCCCAAAACATGATTAAAAAATGTGAAGCTGAACACGTAAATAAACACATAAATACAAATAAACTAATATATCTAACTTTACACTGATGTCCTGAGATCTGCCTTTCCATATTTGTTTGTTTGTTTTTTAATTAAAAATGAGCTTCTTTTGTAAAATGGATTTAATAAACAAAAGTATTGATAAAACATGAACCTTCTTCTTTATCACGTCCATGTTTTTCGTGTTATTTGCATTTTAATCTGAATTCTCGATCATTAACAATTAAATTCATGGTGTTATTTACTCGCTGTTTACACATTTTAAAGAGTTGATTAAAGAGTCAACGTGGTGTAAAAACAGCCTGTTGGAGGAAAAGTTCGTGTCCGAAATACAGTAAAGCAGCAGCAGCGACCTGCTGGTGGTTCGCTCTCATTTTCCCTCCAGTTGGTGGACGGACGGCGTTACAGCTGCAGCACGACGGAGCTGCTCAGAGCTGCTCAGAGCTGTGGCTTCGTGGCTTCGCTCTCTGCAGATAAACACGATGCAAAAACAACATCCAGCTGTGTTCAGAATCAACCTCCTGCTGATGGTTTTCCTGAACAACGTGGAGGTGATCCTCCTCCTTCATCGACTTCATGTAAAGCTCCAGTTCAGAGCATGATGCTGCCACCTCCATGCCTGATGGTAGGTTTGGTGTTCTTGGGGTTAAAGGCCTCACCGTCTCTCCTCCAAACATATTTCTGCTCCGTGTTTGTTCCAGAACTTTCCTCCAGAAGGTCTTCACTGTGCACAGCTGCTGTAACATGTACAGAGCTGTGACGTGTGCAGATCAACAAAATGCAAAAACAAAAAAACCTTCCTCATGTGGCCTTTAGTCAGTTCCTTCAGCTCCTGTCATCCACCGACCAGCTGCTGGTCCTGGAGAACATCTGGCGGTTCTGCAGGAGTTCTCCGGCGGCGTGGACGTCTTCATTCTCAGCACCAATCAGCCACAACATTAAAACCGACTAATGAGGTTTCGTTAGCTTATCAGTTCGGATCCTGAACGTTTTGTTCTGCTGTCATGAGTTGATTTTAACCCTTCAGATCCTGTCGGGTTTTCATATGTGGGCTCCCGTAGATTCCATGATGCTGGTTTTATTTTTGCTCTTGTGTGTCGTGTTAATGCTAAAATGCTAAAATACAATGTGGTGGATTTGTTTGATTTCTCGGTTGTGTTTTAATTCGTCCTCCTGTGGAGCTCCAGTTTCAAACAAAACACATTAATGCGCAGAAATAAAATGAAACATAACGTGACAGCACATCTACATGCAACCAAACGCTTCTGCTTTATGTCAAATCCATCATTAAATGTCGATGAAGTGTTTATAAATGCTGCATAAAGTTTAAACTGGAGTTAAATGCAAACCTGAGTAACCGAGAAGAAAACAAAACAGCATGAAGCCGCGTTTGAATCACAGGATGAGACTAAAAACACACAAAACATTTTTATTTTTTATTTTATTTCACTTTGATTTAATTCTTAAAAGACAAAGTTGAGAACAAATTTTTTTTAAAGGTGTAAAATTAGGAAACAATCAGAGTTAAGAATATAAACAAATATAAAATAAAAGAGAAATTATATGAAACTACATTTATGTTATAATTTGTGGCTATGAGTGATCATTTCATTTAATTCATTTATTTTCTATTTAATTAAACATAATTTAGTTTTGTTAATTTATTTTAAATTGGATTGAATTAAATTAAGTGTAATTTAATTGAGTTTAGTTGATTTCCTTTAAATTAGACTGAATTAAATTAGGTGTAATTTAAGTTAATGTAATTTATTTTAGTTTAATTTAATTGAATTTGATTTTAGTTAAGGTTAGTTTAGTTTGTTGACCTGTAGAGTATTCAGCTCACGGCTACAGACGACAACCTTCTGAATCTATGCTGCAGTTAATAAACAACATGTGATAAATATTGAACACATACGAAGACGTTTTGCCGTTTTCAGGTTCGTTCGGATGCAATAATTCAACAAAGTGTAAACACATAAAGTTCATCGAATAGAAAACCTAAAAATAAAACTGTTCTGACGTTCAAACATTCAGACTTGTTTTAATAGTGGCTGTGAAACGAGCAGCAGAGCGTTTGATTCGTCAGCGAGGCCTCCCACAGGAGGGTCTTGACCACATGCTTCACGCTTATCGGCGAGGCGATCTCAGATGAAGAGTAACCGACTGCAGCAGCAGCCTGAGGCGGGAACTGAGCTGAGCAGAAACCGACCACAAAACCTCTGGGTTGCACTTCTGAGAGCAGATCTTCTATCTGAGCAGGAAACAGCGATCGCACACTCGATGCGTTCTCAGGAAACGTGAAATCGTTGACTCCTGGCTGAGTTCATTAGAGCTCATCTGAAGAAAAACCAGACGTCAGTTATTGAGAATGTCAGAGGAAATCCATGAATTATAATAACATCCATTTATAGCAAACTCAGTGTGAAGCTAAAGGGCGTAGCGTCACATTTATACCACAGAACGGGGCGTCTCCACAGAGCTTCAGTTCATTAAACACCTTAAAATCTTTTACAGAATCGCTGCAGTTCAACTAAACTTAGGCCGGGTCTCAATACTCAAGTACGTAAGTCTGCACCATAGACTGTATAAAAGATGGACGTAGCAAAAACGAAGCCAACCCGGAAGTGTCAACAACCTGCAGTATCACTACGTCCACTAGCTGCTGGTTCCCATAGACTGGAACTGGACAAGAAGTGATCACACTTCAGTGATACAGTCCAACGTATCGTCTCAGGTTTCAAGCCTTAACTCGAGCGGACTGTCAGTAGGTTCGGTGTAAAACCTGCTGAGCCACGAAATCCCCGAATGATGCGACGATGATCCCAAAACGTTCTCGTCACGTCAGGAATGTTTGGCTTCCTCAGGCTTCGATCGGCTCCAGAAATGACCGGCGAGCGTGGAGGGAGGTCCAAAACAGCTGGCACCATTTGGTTCTTTAGTCTTCGGCCCAGCAGGCAGAAAACGTTTCCACAACATTGGCCAACATTACCCACTAGTTCTAATAATGTCTGAAAGAAATCAAAAAATGTTTTTGAGGATTTTTATACTTTATGAATTTCCTTCTAGTTTAATAAAGTTTTATCTTATTTTTTGTTGACGTTGTTCTCAAAATGTTCAGCAGGAAGTTTTTTTTTAGTTCCCAGAATGTTCTTCTTAAAGGCAGGATGAAGTTCTCTGGGGACGCTTTAAATGTAACGTTGTGGGAACGTTTTATAAAAAAGAACATTCTCAACAGCAACATCCCCAAAACAGCCTCAGAACGTTACAGGTAGAATGTTCCACCTTTGTTAATATATTAAATTACAGGAAAGTTTTATAAAAACCTCGATAACATCTTGAAACGTTATTTCAATGTTGTTCTGAGAACGTTCTTCTTATTGAATCGTGCAACATAATCTGACAACATTTGGTTTTGGTTCACTTACAACCTCTCCAGCTAGCAGGAAATGTTCCCACAACGTTACCTACAGGTTCTACATTTTTAAACAAAATCTTTTCATCTAATGTTCAAAGTTTTAAGGATATTTATTATTTTAAAAAAAAGGTTCTTATGACGGAGCTAGATTTATTTTATTTTGTTGTAAAAAATGTTGTGAGAAATGACACAGTTGGTTGTAAATGTGCTGCCTTCAAAAGAAACCCGCACCATAAAAGATTTGAAGTCAACAAAGTGATCTAAGCTGTAATAATTTGCCCTCACGCTGCGCTTTATGCAGAAACAGCGCCCTCTGCTGGATTTTAGTGGATTTAACTCACACTGAAACCAAAATCCAGGATATTATCATGAGGTGATGACATGAAGTATGGACGGAAACCTAAAGTGAAATCAGCACTGGGCTGTAAACATGATGGCATCCCTTTCTTGTTTTTAATTGTAAGATGAACAGTAGAAGTTGCTGCAGTTATTGTGCATGTCTCAGGAAGAACATTTCTTTCCTCTAGACATACAATCAGGCCTGCAGGCGTTTGAATGTTCCCTTTAGTAGAAGTAGATTATGGGTTTAGTGTCACTAGATGGCAGCGTTTGACTTTCTTCTGCTCAACAAACACCTTAACCGGCTTTGACTTTGAATAAAGTCGGGGCGCAAACTGTGAAGGACCAGGGTCCAACATAAACCAACAACCTGTTTGACATTCTAGCAGAACGTGACATAGATTAGCTGTGTTCGCTAACGTTGCCTAGGGCCCAAAAAAGACCTCCAACATGGCCACCGTTCATCCAATCTGCTTCAAACTTGACACTGTCCTACCTTGGATCCCCAGTAATACACCAGCCAAGTTTGAAGTAGATCAGATGTGCAGTTGTTGAGATACGTAAAGCACAGACACACACACACACACACACAGCTTCCTTACATCTGTTGGCTACATTACCAGCCGTGCAGCTTAAATCATACTCGTATATAACACAATAAGTTTCCATGTGCACAACATAGTTTAGAGCTCTCCTGTGCTCGTATAAACAAGAAGTTTTGACTAAAACAAACAATAAATTCCGTCAACACGACTGCTTCATCTTTTTCAGTTTGTTTCTCTTGTTGCGAGTCTACAGACTATTCTCATTAAGACTAATTCCACCAGTGTAGGTGTGGCTCGGATTAAAATGTGACCTAATTAATGCACATCACACTTTGATGACATTTGACGCTCTAGCAGAACGAGACATATATCAGCTATATTTGCTGATGACAAACATGTGAAGCTTTAGCTCGTTTGTGAGAACAGAGTGTTGCTGTTTGAACAGATACAGGCTTCCAGGCTTCTTACTGGTTGTAACATCACATCTCCCCTCTACTGGCTCCCTGTCCGATTCAGAACTGATCTGAAGATTTTATTGACCACTTTTAAAGCTGGCCTTGCCCCCGGCTGTGTTTTAGATATGTTAACGCAGCCTTAGATCCTCAGGTGGGTTCCTGCTGATGGTTCCAAAGTCGAGGCTCAAATCCAAAGGCGACCTTTTCCTGTAAGGGCCCCTCGGCTTTGGAACGACCTGCATGAGGAAATAAGGCTCGCAGACTCAGCATCTTCTTTTAAATCACTTCTTAAAACCCACTTTTATAGACTCGCTTTTGAGTGACGTTCTCTTTTAGATTTTCGCCCGTTTATCTTAATTTCCCTCCGTGATGTCGTCTTTTTAATCAGTTTTACTAGTTGTATTATAATACCTCTTCTAGTAGTGACCCAGCCTGTGTTTTCACATTTTCTGGGGTGTATTTTTATATTTTGAGTGTTCGCCTGCACTTTTTACACGTGTTGTGTTCCTGTGTTGCCGTGTCTCACTGTGTGTTGTATTTCTTTATTAAAGTGCTGTACAAATAAAGTTTAGTATTATTATATATATATGTGTGTGTGTGTGTGTGTTGGAAACCCTGCAGCTTTTTGCACACTTCCTTCATGTTGTGGATTTCATTATAAATTGTTATAAATCTCCCGTCAGTCTGCACTCGATCACCCAGAACGACAGTAAATCAATCGTTTTAAAAGCCAAAATCTCTCCTTTAGTTCAGTGCTGTGTAGAAGCTACTTCTGTCTGGTTGTCATGACTCTGAACCATCCTGCAAACCTAACCTTGTGCAGTTTTAATGCTTGGACGGGAAGCTTCCATGAGCTGCTGTCTCCAGGCGTCTCCACAGATGTTCTGACGGGTTGAAGTCTGGTCGAGGAGTCAGAAAACAGACGACTTTAATGGACACCCACGATTATTCATTGAATACCCAAATTAAAGACATTTATGCTTCATTTCTGTCAGTAATTAGAAGTTATATTTACCAATTCATAATGACATAATTAATTAACACACCCTGGACACAGATAACAGGCAGGAAATTAATTAGTTTTTGCTCAAATTGATTATGAGTCCATTAGCTTCCAGTTATACGGTGATGAGCAGAAACAGCAGAGTTTAGCTTCAGACTAATGTTAATCTAAAAAATCCAACCTGCTCCCTCTTTGGTTTACAAAAAACTACATGGTCAGAAACTGAAGCCTTTTTTAAATGTCTATGTCTTCAGTAGGCGTGTCGCTAGTTAGCATTTAGCCTGTGATGCTACATTTATGGTTTTACTGTGTTTTACACACCAGTTACATTAATTCACATATGAGCAGGTGACCAGATTGTACCTCGGCGTGCACCGGACGCCTTATTTTGTTTCTTGAAGGCAAATAGTTCTGCGGAGGTTAAACAAGAAACAAAAGAAGCTTCGTCTTGTTTTAAATCAACGCTCTGCACAATGACACACAACGACTACATTGTCTAGTTGGCTGCTTTTAAATCACAGAAGAAGAAGAAAAGAGCTTCGATCAAACCTCAAATGAACCCAAACAATCTAGAAATTCTAACCATACGACCTTTCTGTCTGTTTCTCTGTTTTAAAGCCACCTGATGTTTTTTATCTGAACCTTTTCCTCGTCTTTAGTCGAGCAGAACACTGACTGGATGCACTTTTTGATGAAAACATTCTTTACCCAGAGCATGATGCTGCCACCTCCATGCCTGGTGGTAGGTTTGGTGTTCTTGGGGCTACAGGCCTCACCTTCTCTCCTCCAGACAAGTTTCTGCTCAGTTTTCGTTCCATCTGACGACAGAAGATTAGCTTGTCTCATCTTATTTGTATCCTCCAACAGCTTGTCGATCACCTGCTGGAACCAGAGGGAAACACTGGAAGCTTCAAACAAATGAAACAGCAGAAAAACCTCATAATAAAGAGACAAAATTCAAATAGTGGTTCTGTGTGGAGCAATAAGAAGACCGCGAGCTTCTGGAAAGTAAAACATGAGCATAAATAAATGACTGGAGAGTTAGAGCCGCTGTTCAGCTTGAACTAACCCAACATCGACATAACAGTGGATGGAAACCTGCATCCATTCACGTTACCTTTTTCTCATATTTCGTTCGCTGGAATCCACCCGTCGGTGCAGATCTGGACCAGAAACTCCTCGACACATGGGGACCGCAACACCTGACAGTTAGTTTACATCTGTTTCACCATTTAAAGGATGTTCGGAGGGTGTTATGTTCCACTGGGAACGTTCTCAAAGCAACAAATGTTTTCTCGATGTCATCGAGGCCTCAGAAGACAGAATGAGTTCTTATAGAACGTTCCTGTAATTTGACATATGAACAAAGGTGGAATGTTTTTCCTGCAATGTTTTGAGGATGTTTTGTGGAAGTTACTGTTGAGAATGTTCTTCTATAAAACGTTCCCACAACGATAACAAAGGAAGGACGTTCTCAATGCAGCATCTTGTAAATGTTTTAAGAACATTTTTAAAGTGTCTTGAGAGAACCTAGTCCTGCTTTTAAGAAGAACATTCTGGGAACTGAATGAAAACTTCATCACTAGACGTTTGCAGAATGTTTTAAGAACAAAAATAAAAACATCCAGCTCGGGTCTGATTTCAGGTCAAATGGAGGCTGAACTACGAACGAGATCCCAGATCACCTGCAGAGCAAGAACCGAACCGATCTGTGTTTCTGTAAGTTCATATACGGACAGAAGGAGGCTGGAAACGGTTCGTCCTGACTGCTGACTTTTAAAATTGTTCTCATTGCTTTTTAAGACAAGATGCAGCCTTAGTCTTCACCTAAA
>NW_007579602.1:119295-120264 GCF_000690725.1 Stegastes partitus | reverse complement strand
CTTATCCAAACCTAAACCTAACTTGTCCAAACCTAAACCTAACTTTGCCCCGACCTTAAACCAACTTAATCCATTTATTGACCGACTAAAGAGTTTTCTTGTTCCACAGAACCACAGAAGGAATGTCGGTGTACACACAGAGATTTTGCAATTGCATGTTTGCACCACTAGGTGGCAGAAGCAGACAGCTGCTTTAAACTGTGTCAACAGAAGAGCAGCTGGAGATTTAAAAAAAAAAAAGAACTAGTGACATGAAAATGATAAATTTTGGGGGGAAAGTGTATAAAAAAGAAAAACAAGTCATTTGTATGTTTATTGATCCTGTAAAACCTCATAAATCCAACTATGCAGCTGCACAGACAGATTTATTATTGATTTATTATTATTATTATGATAAAATGCACATTGTTTTGCTAAACTAGTGTCTTTGCATCACATCTCTGTCGACTTCTGACCTGATTTAAACCCTGTTAATCACACAGAGAGCCTTCATTAGTCACCCCAACACATCAGAAACACTGACTTCCCCCCGTCAGCACACAGGGAGTGCTGCGCTCGCTTCCTTCTTCCACCTGCAGGCTTCGGGACGCCGCTGCTCGTCCAGGTTGGGGAGGGTTGGAGCAGCTGCAGTGAGGAATCAGCTGCATTGCGCCGAAGCTGAAGCTCAGCGGATCGAGTCTCCGATGTGCCCTGTTTTATTAAACACAACACATGCATCACTGCTGCCGCACTGCACTGGTTTGACTTGTTTGTAGCCACACAGCAACACGGAAACACACTCACTTCTGCTTTTTGGGGTTTTTAGCTCGTTGACAGTAAACTTTCAGCAGAGTTTTTTACCCATAAACCTGAATTTAAAGACATTTTTAGAGCCTTCTGTTCTTATAAACATGAGCTAAAACCTGATTTAAAGCATGTCTGAAGCTGCAGAATCAGTGTCTTGTTGCTTCAGTGGGACGTCATCCATCT
>NW_007579602.1:96489-119014 GCF_000690725.1 Stegastes partitus | reverse complement strand
TTAAAAGTAAAACAATAAAAACTCGTGTGCAGAACAGTTGTTTTCTTCGTCATGCAGCTCTTTAGTGCAGTTTCCTACGAACCAGTGAACATTTTCCGTCGTCTTTAGTGCAGCTGCCGTTAACGTGAGCGTGTGATGCTGGATTTGGATGTGAAATAACAAAAACTCAGCCTCACCTGTTTGTTGGTGCAGTGACCCGTCGATGTTTACTGGGTTTGAAACACCTCAATATGGGCAGATTCACATTAATAAAAAACATGAACTGCTCCTTTAAGTCCAACTAATTACACGATAATAACTTCTACTGTGACAGAAACATTGAATCTAATGTTCAAAGAACGTTTTAAGGATATTTATCATCTCAAATAACGTTCCTTTGAGGTTAAAAGTGAACTGAGACAGAACGTTTTGATGTTTGGAGGATGTTGTCAGATTATGTTCCATGAGGACAGAAGAAAGTTCTCGAATCGACATTAAAACAATGTTTTCCAAGTGTTATCGAGGCCTCAGAGGACAGAATGTGTTTCTATAAAACGTTCCTGTAATTTGATATATTAAGAAAGGTGGAACATTTTGCCTGCAATGTTCTCAGGATGTTTTGGAGTTGTTGCTGTGGAGAACGTTCTTCTGTAAAACGTTCCAGCAATGCTACATGATTGTAAAGACAGCATGTTTTTAATGCAACATCTGGAATATGTCTTTTAGAGAACTTGATCTGAACATTCTGGGAACTAAGAGAAAACATCCAGCTGAAAACGTTAGCAGAACTTTCCCAGAATGTTTTTGGAATGAGAAACAGGAACTAACTGGAAACTGATGTGATGGGAAATCAGGTCAAACTGAGGCTCACATCACCTGTAGAGAGTTTAATCCGGTTATAATTAAAACTATCTGCTGTGGTTTTGTATGTTTCTGTAGGTTCTGTCTGACGGGTCTGAGCTGCTGCAGTGGAAATAAAAACCACCTCCACCTCGAAGCGTCTGTGTTTCCATCCTAACCCCTGAGGAAATAATTAGTGGATGTTGTGATTAAACACATGAATCCAACCTGGTGAGCAGCTATCTGATGCCACGCTGTACAAATGTATTCATCCTGCTTGATTCATGCACATGGACGTGTTTTATGCACCTGGATGTTCCCCCGCGGCGCCTTCTCCTGCTCCCAGTGTTTGATGCTAAGCTAAACTGTAGCTCAGAGACGTTACGAGCAGCTTCACGAGGTCGTGGGCGGCAGAGAAACCAACACCGGCGCCTCTTCCTGGTGTTTGTTTGCTCTGTTTTGGGTGAAATAATGAGGCTGCGGCGACTCAACCCGCTCACCAGGGTTAGAAACTGGACGGAATGATGTGTCACCGTCGCTAAACTCATAACCGGCTCGAGTCCCGCTCAGTTTTATTCGATTCCCACCCCCAGCTGGGATCGAAATCAGCGCCGTGTTTGTCGGCGTTATTACAGCACGGCATTATTGGAACAACGCTAATTGAGACCTCGTCCGAGCCGACGCCGGGGACTCCGTCTGGGTGAGGCGACGATCATTAATCTTTGATTGCTAATTAGCGTTAATCACCTCTGCAGGCCTCGCCGCGACGCCGCGTCCGACTCCGGCGAAGAGCTGCTGAAGTCAGTTTAATTGCCCTCCGAGTCGATCTGCGCTAACGACGCTTCAGTTGTTCCTGCGGAGGCGTTTCTGTCTCCGTTTGTCACCCGACTATCTGCTCCGACGCCAAAGATGGCTGAAGGAAAATGGATTTGTTCGTCTAACTAGCGGGGTCAGAGGTCTCGGTGTTTCAAATCAAGAGTCCGTCGTTAAAGGGAATAATCACCTGTCGCACCGATGACGCCTCATTAAACGTTCACCGGCTTTAAAGGCAACATCTGTGGAGCTCAGGCTTAAAAACACCGTCTTTTAACATTAAAGTTCATCCACACAGAGGATCTATGAAGGTGGAGAGACTCAATCACATCCTGCAGAGGACACACGCTGCTGTTTTGCACATTTTATCTCATTTTTCTTGAATAATTTTCGTTTCGTTTTTGCAGTTTTTACATTTCATCCCATTTTTTTTACCCTCATTTCTTTTGAAAGTTGCCCCCGATGTGCTCGTTAGGATCTGAACGTACACAGCACCAGAACAGCACCAGAACATTTGGGCCTGAAAAGATTCATTCAGACGCTGCTTTGCAATTAGTCTGCAAATTTTACTTTTTGCCTGTGGGGCATTTTTTTTTCTTACTTTTCACCTTGTATTTACACATATTTTACACTATTTTTACACTTTTATTTATTTCTCTCTCTCTATATATATATATATTTATTGTGTGTTTTATTCTTTATTCTCCTATTTATTATCACTGTTTCAGTCTGGAACAGGAGAAAAACACTTTATACTGTGTATAATTGTGTTTGTGACCAATAAAGGCCTTTTTTTTAATCCACACTTGCAAAAAAACTAAACCGTGTGTGAAGCCTTGTTTAGTCCCTACAATCAATATAGAATAAAATAAAAATGTAGAACAGCCTACGTCACTACATTACAGATGTGAATGTTATATGAGTGTAGATTCATTCAGAATCCTCTCAATAATCGCACGACTCCTAAATAAAACCGTCAGAGTTTTTACTGAGATCTAAATAAAACACATACCTGCCCTGGTCGTAGTTTAAACTTTGTTCTTCTTTACAAATTCTCCGTTTTGTTCTTCGGATGGTTCCTCCTGCTGGAAACTTGTTCTCCTGCGATGCTCCTGTTAGGTCCAAGGGGAACCTGTGACACAACATGAGCGTGTGCTGCCCCAGAAAGACCAGCAACCAGTAAGTTCAACCAGAGCAGCTTTTATTCTCTCCAGAGGGAGACAGGAGCCAACATAATAACCTGAGCGTCAATAAATGACAATTATCTGACCAACCTCCTATGAAAATCAGAAACAAGAGGATACAGATCTTCTCCCTCCTGCTACTGCTCTACTACTATTCACAATTATTTACAGGTTTTCACAAAGTTCTGCTCTAACTTTACCCTGTGAGTGATCACAAGGAGCTTCACAAACAAAACCCACATCGACTAGCTAACCACTGCTGCATCCTCCTACAACACATGCTGGTGTTTCCTGGTGGTGCTGAGGCTGGAGAGGTGAGGAGCAAATAGACGAGGGACCCGCCCCCTGGCCAATCGCGTGGCAGGAATCAGGCGAGGCAGCCAATCAGCGGACACCACCTGCTCCTCATTCACTCATTCACAAACACACTGAGGAGAGAGAGCAACGCAGCAGAACACAAGCAAAACACCAGACATGAGCCACAGGGTCAGAAGACTTCTGCAGACCGGGAGTCGTCTCGTCAGCCAGGATTCTGGTTTATCCGTCTGTGAACGTCGACACCTTGTTGCTCTCATGAAGCCTCAAGATGGTTCATATCAGACACGTCGGACTTGAATGAACGTTGGTGTCACCTGACTACAGAACCTGCTCCCAAAGGTCCATCTTGCAGTTTCAGAAGTCTGAACCCTGATTGGTGGGATCAAGTCTCCTGATTAATGCTGCATCTGTGTTTTGCAACCCTCTGGTAATTCTTTTCCAACCTGGTTCCACTACAGCAGGGGTGTCCAGTCCTGGTCCTTGAGGGCCACAGTCCTGAATGTTTTAGACCTGATTCAGATGATCAGCTCATCATCAAGCTCTGCAGAAGCCTGATAACGATCCTGATCATGTGAATCAGGTGTGTTGGAAGAGGGAAGCATCTAAAACATGCTGGATAGGGGCTCTCCAGGACCAGGATTGGACACCCCTGCACTACAGCATGTGCTAACGTTAGCTGTTATCCACTATCGAGCTAACCGGTGGCTAACGGTGACCGCTAATGGTAACCAACTTCATTGGAACACAACAATACAAAAAAAAAAACACAAAACAATGAGAGCATAGGACTCAAACATACTTTAGAATATATAGTGTCAGGAAACGTTGTTCCAGCACTGATGCTAGTTAGCTTTAGCTCGTGTTGTTGTGGAACATGCCAGATTGTTCAGAGGAGGTTGCAGGTCAGGAGAAAGGTTGACGTTTCCTTTTTTTCTGTGCAGATGATATGATGATCACGCTCTCTTTGCCTGCTGAAACCGACAAGCACATTAGCAGCGAAACTGATACGAAGACGGTAAAAACATAAGGTGGAAAAAATACAAACAGGTGTGTTCCATCTCCTCTTTATGGGAGGTTTGGATTTTAACACCTGTGTTTTAGTCTTCAGCGCCAACAGCCGACAAACATTTCTGCCATCGTTTCCCTTTTCAGTTTAGGATTCGTCTGTGCTGCCAAATTTTTGTTTTCTGTGCCAAAAACTGATCAAAAAATGATTAATTTTGGGTTTGCTGCCAGCAATAACAAAGCACCTGTTGTGTCTACGGATGAATCAGGTGGGGATGGAGGGAAACAGCCGGGGCAGCAGTAACCAGAGCAGCAAACAGGGCTTTTGTTCATCTTCTTGCTTCAAAAAGTGCACATAATGCAGAACACAAGGCTTCATCTGCAGCCAAACTTCAATCAGAGCCACAAAGCGACGCTGGTCCGGGTCGCTGTGCAGCTAATTAACATGCTGAGATGCTCTTTAGATGCAGGATGCAGCTCGTAGTTAATATATTCTGAGAGTGGAAAGGACAAGCAGCTGGTCACGAGGCCACCATCCAGTTATTACTGAGTAAGAATGGCTTTTTTTACACTCTCTATAGGAGCTCTTCATCCTCACACTGCTGCATCGTTTGAAGTGGGTTTTGATGTCACGTTCATCTATTATGAATCGGGTGACAGCTTTCCTCCTATAAGAGACCTGAGCGCCTCTTCTTCCACCGGAGAAGGTGCTGGAAAGTGAAACAGCAACAAAACAGCACAGGACGGACAGAATCAGACAGCAAGTCAAAATAGTTTATTATAGAACAGGATTCATAGTCGAGGCACTACCTCACATTTAGTATAGGCACTGAACTACTGCACTGGAGTCACAGCCACCGCTCGAAGCCGAAGCCTGCGAGGAGCGTCGACGCTGCAGCGAGTTCGAGGGCGACGAACGCGACGCTCAGGATGCACCTGGATCTGCAGGAGAACCATGTTTGGAAATGCTGCTAAACTGAGCTTCGGATTGTGAGTTTGCGTGACTCAAGCTAACGTCATCGTCAGTGACAGTTTGCAAATGCTGCGTCCTAAAAATCTGTTATTACCCAAGAAGAGCAGCAGTTTGAACCAAATCTGCTCCTGAGAACAGCTGCAGGTTTCATGTGTCGCCTACTTTTAGCTTCTTCTGGCCTTCGTGCTTCTGTTTTTAGTTCAAACGATGCCCAGTGCGGGTCGGGTCGCACCTGCTGTTGCAATAGCTCGATAAAACGTGCGCTAAACGTGCATGCTAGCTCATTTGTGTGCGTCCGAGCGTTTTCAGTGTCCCCCAGCGTCATAAAGCAAAGTCTTCGTTTGTCTTTTCTTACAGCTGTGGACAGATCGTCCCCGTTCTGGTTCTAAAACCCCCGTGGTGACGGCGTCGGTCGCTGCAGCAGCGACTCCGGCAGGCTTCGGTAAGCGGAGGCAGCCTTTCCCTGTGAACATCACCACCATCATCCTGCCCTCTAACACAAGCTCCTTCACTTTTGTTTTTGTTCTCTTTTCCATCCCAGTTCAAAAACACACCGCAGCGTCACATTTATCTATTACAGAGAACCCAAAGAGGAAAAAAAAAAAAAAAAAGAAAACACAAAGAAACCACAACGATGAACATCACCACGGTTACCGTCGTTATTACATCGGCGGCTGTAACAGCCAAAGTAACGCGTCCGGTTTCGTCGTCTCCTCCTCCTGGAAGCAGCCGAATCATGTCGGATGTTCGTCGGAGGGATTATCGAGATGATGTCAGATTAGCTTTGTACATCACGACAACGTGTTCCGTGTTTACCGCCGAGCGACGCTTCGCCCTCAAGTGACCGACCGGGATCAGATCTGAGAGAATCCACAAAGCAGCAAAATGTGGGTTTACCAGCTTGATCTTTTACAAATAACTGATAAACTTGGATAAAAGGAGTCTGTGTGCAGCTATGGAGCCCGGGGCGATTAGCGTAGCTTAGCATAAAGGATGGAAACGGGGGGAAACTGCTAGCGTCGCATCACGTGCTGCTTCTTTATCGTTTGATCAGAACAAACGTGGAATAAAAACTCATCCTGGATTTATTTGACTCGAAGTTATTGACAAAAATGTTGCCGTTTAGAATTTTTCTGGGGTTTTTTTGGTTCGTTTTTTCTAATTAATTAAATTTAACGAGCCTTCTTTAGGAGCTGCTAGTTATAATTTTGAGCCAAGCAAGTGATTTCTAAGCTAATTCCAAAGCTAAGCTAATCAGCTCAGGAGCTAGCTTCTTAGCTAACAGATTGGGGAGTTGCACCATGTTTATTTTCAAACTCTCCAACAGAAAAGTTTCATAACTTTCCCCAAAATACCAACTTATCTTGTCTGATCGTGACATATTTGACTAATGGTGTGATTTTACACTTTTAGAATTGCATTAAATACTATTTTATTTAAAACTAATGAATAGAACAGGATTTTTAGCAAGAAACCAGCTTCATATTTGAACATTTGGTTTAGATCTGACACCACGAACATCACATTTTGAATGATGTTACGGTAGTTTAGCGTCTCCTCGATCACGTTTATACATATTTATATAATTTATTTACTAATTGATGTGGTTGTAGCCCAAACGTACGGAAACCCAAAAGTCCCCAAAATCTTTTTTTATTCTTTTGTTCACAATAATAATCTTGTAGGATCGAGATAATAAATGTCTTTAAGGGACGCTGTCTGGATGTTAGAAATATACTTTCAGTAAATTACATTTGCATTAGAACTGTAGAAATGTTCCAGTACATTATTTTATATTAATTTTAACTCCAAATGAGAAGCTTCATGTGTACGACAGGTTTCCGTCAGTGCTCTGAAGCTGTTGCTCAGGATGTTATTGGCCTAAATGGAAATGAATTCCTAAATATTTCTGTTTGTCATCATCAACTTTCTTATATTTCTGCTTTTTTTATTCTCACGTCACTTGAGGGTGAAGCTGCTCCGCTGGTCTGTTGGACGGAGAAGCTACAACTAAACGTCCACACAGTCGTCACAGGGAGAAAGAACACAAAGAACATAAATCAGGATATATTTAACCGTCGTCTCGCCTCCTCGTCCTTCGCTTCGGCGCACACGGCGATCCACTGAGACCACCGAGCAGTATAACCGGGTTTCTAACCGCCCGGCCGGAGCTCGGTTATCGGCTCAAGAGAAGGATTCTGTGTTGAAATTTGTAGTTTTTCTTTTGCAGATCAAAATGCAAATAAAATCCGTAGCTTTTTTTCATCTCTCTCGTCGTCGATAAAACCTTGTTTTTGGCGTAAATGATCTCATCTTTCTACCCGAACACATACAACAAACCTTCCTTCTCTGCAAAATAAACAGATTCTCATGTATATACTTCTATGAAAAAATAGACTTTGGGCCGAAGCAAAGCTCTGCGAGAACACACGACCGAGTGACGAACACTTTGGGGAACCCAACACCACGGCACACCTCCACCGAGAACACCAACAACCGGAGGGCGGAAATAACCAACGATCAACAACGAAAATACTCAAATATCTAATCCCGATCGCCTAGTCGGTAATAATCATGGGGGGCGGGGGGTGTTTCGTACTTTTTTTCGTCAACTAATCGAGAAAACAACGAGAAAACGCGGGTTTCGCTAACGCTAACACATTTATGCTACCTGCGGGCGTCGAGGCGGTTTCCGGTTTTCCGCGCTCAAGTTACCCGCACAAAAAAAAAGAAAGAAACGAGAGGCTTTTCTTTGTCAGAGATAAGACACAGTTCTGGATTCATAAAAGTAAAAGCCGCTCCTCGCTGTTCTGTCAGAACCTGAGTCTGCGGGCCTCGTTTTCGTGAATCGAGGCGCCGAACGTACCGACGGGCCCTGAACGCATCAAGTGAGAGTCTGGTGTGCCTGACAGAAAAGAGCATTTGTACATTTGCTGCTGTATTAAAACCCTGCGTAGTGATTTTAGGGCACTTGTTTGTGGATTTTTCCCCTAAAACCACGTTGGTCGTCGACAGAGCGGCTCGCGACGACACGTTTCCGTCTGAGGAAGCCGCTAATTGGCCGCTCTCTGCCGCAGCATCCTGCTCTTTTGTTCGGCTTTTCAACCTGCTGTCGGAAGCAGCCGAGGGATTCCTCTCCAGCGGCCGGCGTCACATCGGCAGCCAGAAAACCAGATTCACGTCTTTTTCTACCCAAAGACAACATTTTTGAGACGTGTTGTCGATACGGCGACCTGATGCCGGCGGGGTCAGAGCGGGAGGTGTTTTCTTGTAGCTTTGAACCAGAAAAACAAGGCAGATGAGTAACGGAGAGAGCTGCTCTGGCAGAGTCCCAGAGCTCCTGTGGGGCTGCAGTGTGGCTCATAGACTGGATGGAAGGCAGAGAGCTTCCTCCAGACAGACGCCGAGTGTCACAGATTTGCACAGCAGCGCCCACGAAGAAGCAGGAAAACAATCGTGAACCCACGCAGGCTCGATGGCATGAATGTGAATGCAGACGGGACGTCACGGCGGCGTTAAAGCTGCACTCATGAATCAAAGCATCAAAGGACGACGTGAAGAGAATTAAAACCCAAATCTGTAGCTCAGTGCAGCTTTTTTAGCCTCTTTAAGCTCATTGTTGTGACTCTGCAGCCGGAAACTTTTGCTTTCTGAGAAAAACTCATGAACATGAGCCGCTGAACGTCCAGCGAGATGAAGACGTTTTGCTGAAAGACAGAACTTTGCACTGACACTGAATGCATCTCACAACATCTGCTTCTGTCAGATGTTGTGTTTTCAACTGGAAACAAATCTATAACTGCAGCTTTAAAGCTTTCAATGTGCAGCTCTGTGAGGCGTTGTTAGCATCTTTTAGCTCATTGTTGTGACTCTGCAGCCTGAAACTTCTGCTTTTTGGGGAAACAATTCATTATTTTACTATAAATGAGCTTCCCAGCAGTTATGCTAAGCTAGCTGAGCCGAGCTGTGTTGAATCCAAACACATGCTGATGCTGTTTCTGCAAAATGCATTTTCAATAACGATGTTGTGTTTTCAACTTATTGTGCAGCCAAGTGGGGAAAAAAATCAATAAATGTAGCTTCAAAGCTGCTCCTATGAATATATTTTCTATAACAAAATGCATCAAGGGACATTGTTTAGAGAATTACAACCAGAATGTGCAGCTCTGTGAGGCCTTGTTAGCATCTTTTAGCTCATTGTTGTGACTCTGCAGCCTGAAACTTCTGCTTTTTGGTGCAGAAACCTCATCCGCCGAGCTAAAGACGTGTTGAATGCATCTCCAAACACATGCTAACGTTGCTCTGTTTCTGCAAAAAGGCAAACACTAGCTTACATATCTAATAAAGTGTCAGATTTCAATTTGTTGTTCAGTCAAGTGGAGGAAAAAAATCCATAAATGCAGCTTTCAATGTGCACTAAGTGTGCAAGCGTTGGCCTGTTGGAAGGAAACCTCACAGAGTCTCTAAACTCTTCATCTTGATCGTCTTTGTAATTGTGATTTCTGATATTCGGCCACTGAGCCGACTACAAGGAGTCTCCACATTCTCTCTTCGGTTGTGTTTCCAGCTGCAGACTTGTCTCTCGGTGAACATGAGCCGGTAGCAGCCGGGCGGAGGTCGTCGCAAACTAAAACCCAACCGTCCCGTTGTTCTGTGTTTGCTGGACGAGTAAAGAAACGAGTGTTTGCAGGTTAAACTTGTGCTTTGTTTACCGTCTGCCTCCAGGTCGCTGGAACAGTTCAGGTGTGGCTCAGAGGCAGACTGAAGGTTTTGCATCACAAAATAATCCCCCGCAGCCTCGTGCATGCAAACACAGACGCTTATTAGCCTTTATATTGCGGTTGTTTTAAAACCATGAGCTTGTGGATGCAACTTAAGTACACGTGCATGTACACAGCTTTGGAAATAATCACTAGACCACCTGCTGTTTGCTTTTTTTAAAAAAAAGAAGCCAACAAACATGGACGTTGTTGGTTAAAACATCTTGTAGAAGACGACGACGATTCAACATGTGCAATAAATCATGTTTGAAATTTACATTTTGGTGCCGAAAACATTTTTTAAGCGCTGTTATTTTGTGCATATGTAAGAGATGACACAGAATAAATCGTCCAACGTCTGCAGGAATAAAACTGAAACATGAGAAAAGAGTTGCTTGGATTCAGCTCCACAGCGTCCATCACGACCTCAAGAAGAAGAAAAGCTCCACCGAGAACCACAAAGAAAAAAACTAATTATTTCCAAAGCTGCATGAATCCAACACACGATGGAACAAACATGCATTCAGGCTGCAGGAGTGTTTGTGTGCTTCTGCATGCAGACACGTGTGATGAGTCAGGAATCAGCCGAACACGACGCAGCAAAGAGCCGCCGACCGGCCAGCGAGCCGTCGGACACGAGGTCGGCCAGAAAAAACAAACAAAGACGGCGAGAAGAAACGACTCTGGGGCCAGACGCAGCTCTCGTTACTCATCCGGGTCCTTTTTCTGCAGCTTGAGGCCATCATTCAGTCGTTTTTAATAGTCTGGATGCTGGAGATGCATCTTTAAATGATTCACCGTCTGATCAGGTTGCAGCGGGACGATGTCATTATTTCTGATTCGCCAGGAGTCGCTTTCTAATCACGTAGTCGCACAATAAACTCTGGAGAAATAAACTTCTATTCTCAAGAGGATCAGGACTGATTCAAATTACTGCAGCCATGACGGTGAAATTGCTTTTATGTGATACACAAATTCAATATTTTGGAAGTTTTGCCGCATATTGTCTCAATAAAAGTTGAGGCCGGAGCAGATAAATCTCTGCTGTGCAGCCTGGACGGACCGTTGTGTTTGAATGCGTTCACTCTGACGCACGGTTTTTGTGCAAATTCAAAGATATGCACAAGTCTAGCGAGGAGCAGGACTGCAGGAAGAGAAAGACCAAATTTATGTGAGAGATTTGCTTTCCACGCCTCAGTGATTCTGTCACAAAGATCTCTGCCCTGCACACCGCATAAAGTCTCACCGCAGCTCCCCAGTGTCCAGTAAAAATCTGCCTTTTGTGTTCTGCTGTAGGATGGAGGCGGCTCTGGAGAGCTAGCAGGTGTTAGCATGGCGGCTAACCAGCAGTAATGCTCATAACGCTGTTTGCAGTAGTCGTCAGGTTTGTGCGTTACAAGCTACGAATCCCAGTTGGAATTAGTTTCGGAGAGAGTTTTGGGGGAAAGACGAGGAGTCTGAATGAAAGATTTGATCACTAAATAAACTAATTGTGTTTCGTGCAGTTTCATACCAGAAGAAGGATATTTAAAGATTTATAAGGAAAATAAAAATGTGTTTTTGGAACCAAACATGCAGCAACTTTGTGCACTTGTTCGTGTGTTTCGCCTCCTCTGCAAGCTGCAAACTTTTCCTTTTAAGTCCATCGATATGAATATTTTATACACAAAAGACAACTTTTTTGCAGAGAATTTCTGTAAGTAGACGCCTCTGGCATGAGTGTTTGTGCAGGTAGGCAACAGCTCTGATAACTGTGTCGGACCGAAGCAGGCCTTTCATCGCTCCACCAAATATTATTTTCCATCAGAACGACTCTGTGATCCGCACGCATTGTGTGATTTCCTACTAGTCTGTGAATTTCCTTCCAGGAGAATAAAAAACTAAAATGTAACTCTGGTGTCATCGCCTGAAGATGCTCCTCCCGACGCGTCTGTCAAACCTTTCGGGTGTCGAGTTGAGGTAAAGAATAAAGCGTACCGCGATCGCTCGAGGAGGAAATACTGTAATGTGTCGAAAAAGCTGCTGCTGAGATATTTATCTGTGTGGATGCTTGGGAGCAGAGCTGTGAGTTACTCTGCATCTCAGCGTCGAGAACCGTCGGGTGGATTCATGGATGCAAAGCGAGACGTCGGCAAACTCGACCGCAAGTCGGCAAGAAACGGGAGAAAACGCAGCGGCTGTGGTCAGCGTCGGCCGAAGGTTTCACCGGCTTTACAAAGTGGATGGACTTCTGCAACGACCGCAACACAAAGGGTTGGAACTGAAACAGACATTCCCAGACCGTCTAAAACTCAACAAAGTGTTGTTTCTAAGGTCATAGAAAAGCGTCCGCGCTCGCCGTCGCAGCAGAAGAAGAAGAAGAAGAAGAAGCCGCTGCGAGGGAGAGATTCAGAGATATGGCCCTATGTTCCTTTAATTATCCAGAAAAGTACCCTGCTTTTATTCTGAAAAATGCTCAACAGTTCAAAGGCGTGTTGTTTCTGCAGACTCGGTGTCTGGGGGGTTTTTTTGCTCGTTTTTTTTTTTGTCCTTCTCTGATTTCCCCAGAGTAACAAAAGAAAGCTGTCTGTTTTGTGTCCTTGCCAGTCACAGCTTCCTTTAATTTTGCATTTATTCATCCAGCTCTGCAGCTCCCGCCTGAAAATGCTTGTTGGAGGTGAAAAAAGAGTTCCTGGTGTACAAGAGGAATCCGTCGGGTCGGACGTAAAGAAGGTAGAAAAGTATCTAAGCTCGCGTGCTCGTGTCTGTGTTTCTGCACAGTCAGGTATGGGGTTTGTCGGTGCGAGGTGTGTGTTTTTGCATGTGTCACACGGTTTCCTGCAGGCAGAGGGCCTCCACGGCGTTGCTGGGTCCCTGGGCGACGCCGCCGATCACAAACAGCATGCCGGCGGTCTGCAGGAGGGCCGAGGAGCAGCGGGCCGTGGGCATCGGCGCCACGTACTCCCAGCGCCGCTTCACCGGGTTGTAGCTCTCCACGGTGCCCAGCGGCGACGGCTCGTTACCTGGAAAACAAAGAAAAGGACAAGTTAGGACGGCAGCAGTTTAAAGGCAGGATGAGGTAGTTTCTTCAAAGTCAGAAGTTTCCATCCATCTCCTCAGTATCTGCTAGCGTTGCCTTTAAACTCTATGACTTTGGGTCAAATGTTCTGGGTTTCCTTCCACAAGCTTCTCACAACAGTTTGATGGGTTCTGGCCCATTCCTCCTGACAGAACTGGTGGAACTGGGTCAGGTTTGTTGGTCTCCTTGCTCCACTGATGTTCTCCAGGATGGAGATCAGGGCTTTGTGATGGCCACTCCACAACACTGACTCTGTTGTCCTGAAGCCTCTCTGTAGCTAATCTGGAGCTATGCTGAGGGTCATTGTCCATCTGAAGACCCATTAGTGTCCAAGCTTTAACTTCCTGTTGATGTCTGGAGATGTTGCTTCATCATGTTCTTTCCTCATGATGCCATCTATTGTGTGAAGTGCAGCAGAATGACATCATCATCTGGGCTTCAACAAATAGTCTGAAGGCATCTTAGTGGATGTAAACTTCTGACTTTGAAGAAAGTCATTAAAAAGTTCTCTCTCATTATTTTGGCTTTTAGCAAATCGAGGTTTTCTGTCTTTAATACAGTGAATTCAAACTTCTGGTTTCGACTGTATGTGCTGCAGAGTCGTTGTTGAGAATTCAAAGGATTCAAATCTTTCTCGCGTCCACATTCACACACCAATCCTTCAAACTGTCAACATTCCTGAAAGTGAACACGTCTGATCTGCAGCCTCTCCAAGGAAAAGCGACACTTATTTCAGGTGAGACTCGTGCACGAGTAGCTGCAGCTTCAATAAACTCATCGTGTTAGTCGCACCAGATAACACTTCATCCGGCGACCTGATGAACAATCCCCCGAGACTCTCCAGCCGCTGTTGTCATAGATACAGAGAACCGTCCCTACATACAATCAGATCATCAGACATCAGCTTTTATCTGCGGTTATAGGATTGTTATTGCAGTGAGATGTGACAAATAAAGACGCTCAGATTAAAGTATTCCGACTTTGAAATGAGCAGAAATTGAAATCCTCCCCAGTCCTCGGCTCGGCTGTTGTTGTTGCACATTTCTGTGCATCGTTCTCCGAAGAGGATGAAACTATTTTTGGGGCGTATTTGTGGGAACGTGGCTGCAGCTCGGAGCCTCTGGGTTTGTTTCCCCGAGCGGCGGCTGACTGACGTCTGAGACGCAGCGCTGCCGGAGAACATCAAAGAACCGGAGACGTTCCAACAACACACACCGTTGTTCCAACACGGACGGAGCGACGCTGTCAGACTCACAAACCAGCAGAACGTTCTGAGAAAGTTCTGGTGATGTTTTCAGCGGGACGTTCTCATGCGATTCCCAGAATGTTCTGAAAAGGTGCATAAAATATTTTCCAAATGTTGCATTGAGAACTTCCGTTATCATGTAACATTGTGGGAACATTTTACAGAAGAACGTTCTCAACAGCAACATTCTCAGAACATTGCAGGCATTATGTTCCACCTTTGTTAACATATTAATTACAGGAACGTTTTATAAAAACACATTCTGTCTTCTGAGGCCTCGAGAACATCTGAAAAACATTATTTTATTGTTGGTTTGAGAACGTTCTTCTTGTGTTATCATGGAACATAACCTGACAACATCCTCCAAACATCCTCTGTTAAAACGTTCTGTCTTTGTTCCCTTTTGACCCCATAGGAACCTAATTATTTATTAATCTAAAAACATTCTGAGAAAGTTCTGCAAAGTTCTGGCAACACCTTCTTTGGTTCCCAGAATGTTCTCCCTAAGGTAGGTTAAAGTTCTCTAAGGATGCTCTATGAAATCGTTCCTAAATGTTTTCCAAATGCTGCATTGAGAACATTTTTTGCTTTGTTATCATGTAACATTTTAGGAACATTTTATAGAAGAACATTCTCAACAGTAACATCCTCAGAACATCCTCAGAATGTTGCAGACAAAATGTTCCACTTTTGTTAAATTTTAAATGACAGGATCTTTTTTTATAAAAACACATTCTGTCGTCTGAGGCCTCGAGAACATCTTAAAAACATTGTTTGAATGTTGGGTTGAGAACGTTCCCTTTCGAACATTATTAGAACTTTTAGGTGACGCTAGCTAATGTTGTTGCAACGTTCCCTGCTTGCTAGAATTTCTTTTTGTTCTAAAAATGTTCTAAGAAAGTTCTGGCAATGTCGTTCTTCTTAAATGCAGGATAAAGTTCTCAAAGGTGATCTAAAGATGTTCCTAAAACATTTTCCAAATGTTGCATTGAGAACGTCCTTCCTTTGTTATCGTGCAACATTGTGGGAATGTTTTATAGGAGAAAGTCCTCAATAGCAACATCCCGAAAACATCCTGAGAACATTGCAAATACAACATTAGAAAAAGGCGTGTTCCTCGTTAAGCTCCTGGACGTAGAAGCTGCTCATTTACAGACGGCCATCATTCATATGTAAATGCAGGTTGTTCATTTCATGTGAGTGGATTCAGAGAGCCGAAGGGAAACGGTGACGCCAGGAGGTTTGAGACCAGATCACAATATCTGCAAACCTCAAAGAGTCCAGCGTTCGTTCTGCCTGCGACATCTTCTTCTCCCCTGTGATCTTCCCGTCGCCGCTTTGTCTGCTTCCCGTCTCTTTCACTTCAGGTGCGCCGTCATTATGCATCAGGCGGCGCTGAGTTGTCGCCGTTACCGTGGCGACCCACATCACAACGACTCCCCCCCAGAACGATGCTCGCCGAGGACCGCGCACATCCGCCCGTCTCAGAAGGACCATTGATCGCCATTTTTATCAGAAGAACAAAGTCGTCCTGTTCAAAGCGGCCCGTCCCGGCTCCTTCGTCGCTTCCTGTGAAGACACGTGGACCGCCCACTTCCTGTCGCTGCTTTGATCGTCGACCCGCGGATTCGCCAGCAGCTTGGCCTCGTCTCCTTTTTACCTCCTTTTCCCAGTTTCCTTACTCGACTCGTAACCCTCACGTACAAATAATCAGCTCGTTTAACTTCATCCATCATTATGTTCTGGCTTTGGGTCTATGCTGCCGCAAAAAGATGATGTCATGTGACAGCAGTGGCACGGTGGTGGCATCATCACTCATAACATGCATCCTTCCCCTTCAGCTAACTTGACCCGTTTGGGACATTTGACAGCAGTAAAAACACCCTAAACGTTCTTTCAGCCTGGAATCTGATTATTTTTTCCTAAAGTGGCCCAAAATACATTTCAAAACTGTATGTTTTTGTAAAGGTGCTACAAATTTTTGCACTCTGAGGTTGTTTCGTGTCAAATTTGATCCGTATATCCACCGAGATGGGTTTCAGATCGACCAGCGTGGGTCAAATCAAGGAAAATGGTGGTTTCAGGGAATCTTGAAACCGTGAAACTGTCCAGGCCACGCTTTATGTGTATTTTACATTTACATTTATTGATGTGACATCGGCTTTGTAGACATTCTGAACAGATCTGTAGTTTATAATTTGGTGTAGACGCCTACTATGAGGGAATTCGTGACATAAACCATGAACAGGATGTGAGGGTGAACTCTTTTCTGACACTTCTCGGTTCTGTAACGCTGCTCAACTGTTCCTCTCCGCCAACCCTCCTTCTTCTTCTCGGCTCCTCTGCTCACATTTTGCTTCTTCTCGTCTCAAATTCTTTCTTCTGCATCCGTCACCCCTCCGACTCTCGGCACTGTTTTCCGTCTCTCTTGTTCGTTCGTCTCTTCTAAAAAAAAAAAAAAACTGTCTCTCGCTTCCATCCTCTCCACCTTTCATTCCTGCACATATTTTCTTCAGTGTTGAAATAAACTGCTTTTTTTTATTTATTTTTCTAACTCCAACGCAGTTACATCAAAACTGACCTTCAGCGCTGAAAGAGTCTCGACTCAGACTCTCGACGTAAATTATTACTTTCAAGATTTTCCACCGTGTCTCTCAGAAGGTTGGAGTCTTGCTGCATCTCTTTTAAGAATCAGACATCTGTTGGTATCAGAGCTGTGAACGTACGCTAAAGATTAGTGAAAAGTGTCCGTAATTTAAATGCAGAGAGCTACATGTTGGATGGCAGGTGTTGTTACAGTCAGGTTGGTGGTTGTTTTTCCAAAAAAGACAAAGAAACCGAAAAATACTCAAACCTAGACGTCATGTAGAGCGATCGCTTGGTGGGTGAATCTCATTAACGAGGAGGTGAACTGCAAGTGAACTGTTTGGTACCGAGAGACAGAAACCAGATCTTATCCAAACCTTCACCTGCTGTTTTAGGATAATTCACATCCATGAAAAGCCAAGTTGTTATAGTTCATCCAAAGGTAAATGCCAAAAAGTAAATAAAAGTGAAAAAAACTAAATAAAATTACACAATAACCTCTAAAATCTACCTTCCATACTTGTTGTTTCACAGCAAAACAGATTTTGAGTTACATAATTTGTATCTTATGTATGTTTTTGTCTTTTTTTTTGCTGCTAAATAACGAGAGCTAAAAAAAAAACAAACAGAAAAAACAGATCCCGTCCTTTACCTGTTTTTTTGGGACAATTCACTAAATGAAACGCCAAAGTTGTTGGGGTTCATCAAGAGGTAAATGTAAATCTGTGGAGAATTTACCATCAAATTGCAACTGTGTGAACCTCGTGGTGAAACAAGAGAATCATAAATGTTGGCATAAAAAGTTCTGGAAAGAGTTCAGCAGCAAACTGACCAAGCAACCATCTAACTGACCAACGTCAGAGGCAAAGAAACTGAGGAATGGGTCTAAAGTAACTGCCAACTTCTTCATCTTCCCTAAAATAACATTTCAAGCTGAAAGGTCTCCATTTTGAGACCCGGAGCAGATGGTGCTCGGTGCACTAAACAAAACTCAACATCCACTGAGCTTGTTGCAGGAGCGCTGGGAGCTGTGTCTTGCTGCACAAAGGACACGACTTCAAACGGGATGGTACCGTTAGCGGTATACAGGCTTTGAACTTTTTGAGTGGACCTCATAAGTATTCTCAGAACCAGATAGCTGATGCAAGAGTGTAGCAGCAAGCATGTGGTCCAATATCCTGTGGCATGGATTCCACAAAGACTCTGCAGGTGCCCTGTGGTGTCTGGTCGTATCTTTAAGTCCTTTACTATGTTGGGAATTGGAGCTGCCTTGGGTTCAGCCCACAGTGCTTTGTCATTTTGCTCATTGAGATCCAGGAATCTCGACACACCAGTTTGGCCCACGTCAGAGTCGCTCAGGTTTCTACGACTGCCCAACACAACAACTACAGAAATCATCACTCATATCCTTCCTGCTCAGCTAACTGACTGCAAGCTCAAATTTGACCCGTTTTTGACATTTAAAACACTTCGTCTGTCACAATGTTCTGGCTCAGGGTCTCCTAGGAGCTGTGTCCTGCTGCACGAGGACACCACTTGGAAGGGGATGGTATTGTTTGGGTTTATAGAGTCTCTTTTTGAGTGGACATCACAAGTCACAAGCTCATAAGTACTCTCAGAGCCACCGAGTGGATGCAGGAGCGTGGCAGCAAGCATGCGGCAAGAATGAGCAGAGAATAGCATTGGATATACTGTTGACTCTACAGGTGCCCTGTGGTATCTGGTTGTATCTTTAAGTCCTTTAAAGTCGGGAACTGGAACTGCCATCAGTTCAGCCCACAATGCTTTGTCAAACCAGTTTGGTTCATGTCAGAGTCGCTCAGGTTTCTACGACTGCCCAACACAACAACTACACAAATCGACTGAAAACAACCTGCAAAACACATCTGTAGCTCAAACTTTGATATGAACCATGGCTGTGAGATAATCAGCACCTTTAACTCCATCTCCCACAATGTTCTGGGCCTATACAGCAAAACAAAAGACGATGTCATGTGACAGCAGGGGCACGGTGGTGGCATCATCATCACAACTGTAATCGTAACAAGTGTCCTTCCCCCTCAGCCTCCCTAAGACCTGCTTATAGAGAATAACTGTTCTGTCACACCCAACATGTACACGAGGCTTAAGTCTTTATACCTTCGCTACATCTTTTGTATTTGCGGCTCCAGTCTCCGTTTTATTTCTGCTCTTTCCGTCTGTTTGTTCCCGGAGTGCTTATTTTCTTTACAGCTCACCTGACCTCCTGCTGCTTCCGATTTCACACGGCGACGAGACAACGGCGCGGCGCTTCGGGTCAAACCGGAGCCGTAAACGGTGTCATTACATCCACTCTCTTCGGCACTTTGCACGTCTTAGCGGGTAATACGCAGCTTTCACCGCGACCTTCTGTATAACAGAGATACGCTGTACGGTGCTGTTTAACATAATGGTTCAGCACAACATGGCAGGAGACACCACTGGACTCCACCACCACAGCACCACACCGAGCCTCGGCAGGGTTCAGAGCGGGTCGGGCCCATCTGGATGCCGTTTGTGGATCTAAAAGCTGCTGCCGGAGTTTCACAGCTGAGGCAGGGAGGTTTGCTCTCAACACACAACTGATCAGAGGTTTGATCAACTCTTGACTGGCTTTGCTGTACTTGCAGATGACATCATGTCTCCACGCTGAACCCAACCAAAGGTCCAAAGAGGAGTTCTTGGTGCAGCAGAGGAGCTGAGAGCACGACTCCCTCCCTTTACACCACAAAGGATCTCATCACACCGCGAGTCGTCCTTCTAAATGTGCGTAAGGTTCCTTCTCACCGACAATAGTGTGTTGTACTCTAAATCAACAACATCTTATCACGGCCCGGCGTGATTAACACAGAAATGCAGATGTACTCAGACGTTTTCTACAAATACGGAGCGTGTCGACATGTTCAAATGCAGGGATTTACCTGCTGAGTGTTTGCTTTTCAAGGTAAACCGCTTTATTTATGTTTCTGTCTCTGTCATCGCTGTATTTTTGCTACCAGTTTAGGCTTCTTTAAATAACATAATCCACTGTAATAGGCTTAAAGAGGTACATGAGGGGAAAGTTTAAAAAGAAAAAAAAAATGTGAGTCACAGATGCAGAAACGAGTGGATGAAGTTTCTGTGAGCCGCGTGTGACGAAGCATTCCTAAGTGCTGAGTTTGGGTTCGTGTGCGCGCAAATACAAGTAATCTGATAATGAAGTGATACGGACGAGCACATAATTGCATCCCGAGTCAGCGCTCTGTGATGAGTTGCGTCTAATTACGATTTACATGCAGATATATCAAGTTGTCAGGCGAAGGCAGGAAGTGAAAGCAGGGAGGAGGCGCAAAAGTTTGAGGTACTTTTTGTCTGTTTCTACATTTTAAACAAAGATACTTGAACACAAAAAAGAAAAACGAGTTATTTTACAAGCCGTACTGACATCCTTGAATTTAAAATGCCATATATTCCTTTTATAAGTATCTCCACAATAACCTGTAAGACAAACAGCATCCTACACTGAACTCTGCTACTTCTTCATTTCTATAAAGATAAGTTTACTTATTCTAGCTTTATCAACATAGAAAATCCCACCAAGATCAAGATCTGACACCTGAGAACAAACTAAACTATATGTAATGTAAATATTGGCAATTCAGTTACACAAATAAAATGCCCAAAATTGAATACAATTTTGTGTTATAGTTCAGTCGAGTGGTAGGAGCACCGTACTCTAAACCAGTGTTTTCCAGTTCAGCGCTGATGTGAGTAAAAGCTAACTGAAGCAATATTAGCATTTGGAAATCCTACTTTAGCATCACTGTGAGCCTCATTTTCAAAGAAGCAACAGTAGAGAGTCACATTTAGGTCATTTCAAGGCATGAAAATATTATTTTCTAGGAAAAAATGAATAAAAATATGTAACTTTTTAACACAACATACAAGAGGGTGTCATCTGCATAGAAACGAACATTGCAATAGGAATGTCACCGAGGGTTTCACACTGAAGACACAGAAGACTGCCAAACATCTATGAATGTGATTTAAACCACATAGTTATCAAAACCAGTGGAAAGCGGCTTTTTAAACATAAAACCTTGGAGTTAATTTCTTCTTCTTTGTAAAACGTTTGCAAAGACTTAACACTCTGCACCCAAAACCCACCAGCAGGCTTTCAAGGCATGCTTTCTCTAAAACAAATCACGAAAATGGAACTATTCATCAGAGTCAAAAAGACTAAAACAAGACAAATTGCCATTTTAAACTCAGCAGCAGTTCTTGAAGTGATGATGTGTGGATTTCCGTTTTGTTCTTATTCATTCTTTATTCGGATCCCCATTAGCTTCCACAAGGGGGTTGCTAGTCTTCCTGGGGTCCATTCACAAAAGAACATTAAAAATACGTTAATTTAAAATCACAGAACATCAGTTAGACAACATGATTGAATATCAAACCAAAGTTAAGACAAGAAAAAAATATAACCTTTAAATCTTTAAATCATGTCATTCTACCCAAAACACAAAGCATCTGTAAGAAACTAAAAAGTTCTGCACAACTGGGTGGTCATGGTGACAAAATCTTTGAGTTTTTAGGTTGAACTGCAGGCAGTGTTCACACAGAGCAGATTGGAGGAAAACTATGGAACCAAATTAAAATGTAAGAAGTAAAATATGTCTGTTATGTAGAATCACAGTGGGTTTTTTCTTCAGCATTAGTAGCGCCAGTGGACAAAAATGATGTGCAAGCTGATTTCAAGTTTTTCGATTGTGTAAAAATAAACTATTGATGAACTTCGCATCTGTTTTAGTTTCCATGAGTAACTGTGTCAGAATGCAGAGAAGACATTTCCATCTTCATTCTGTTTCCATATTTCAGTGAAAAATTTGTTAAAATGAGCTAAAAAGAAAAAACAACAACACCCAGAAGCTACTTGGAGGGTTCAATCTTAATCACCATCTCTTTAGACCGCCCCGACGCTGTGTACATTATCTTCACGCTGGCCGTCGTGGACGCGTTCTCCTCTTTTATTTCCCCAGTCGACATGCGGCGGGTTGGAAATGTGCCACAAACCAGCGATGACTCACAAACCCAAAAATATCACGGCGGATTAGACGGCGAGCCAAACTCACAGCTGACGCTCACACAGAGGAAAATGCGACATATCTGCCTCCTGTCCATCACGCTCTCCTCCACTCTGTCATTTCCACATTAGCGACAAACACAGACGCACACGGCCTGTTGGATTCAGTGTCAGTCTCCCCGCTGGGTTTGCTAACCGTCACTCTCAGCAGGACCAGACCGCTGCTTTCTTCTCTCTGTGGCCACGTTATCGACTCTGAGCGGAGGGAACATGCATTAGGGCTGCATGGGAATGTGCTAAAAACAAAACTGAAGCGTCAATCGATGGGAAATTATCGAAAGCTGTCGTCTCTCCTCCGATGGGGCGAATGCACTTTAGTGTATCGTATTTGAGTTAAACCTGTGTGGAACCTTGATGTCTTCTTTCCTGCAATGACACAAACGCTGATGTGCGATTGGTCTGTCATTCTTCTTCTGAGTGCTGAATTTATTTTTTAACATGTTCCCTTTAGCTCCACTATGAACAGAAGCTTCCATACATCGGTAAAGACCGTGTATGTCAACCTTGAATTTTCTACGACGATGATGATGATTTCACAACGATGCTTTTTGGGTCTTTCATAGATTTATTAAAGGTTTCCTGAAAATATGATGGCATTGGGTCTGTTGTTGGGTCAAAAATAT
>NW_007579602.1:91705-94683 GCF_000690725.1 Stegastes partitus | reverse complement strand
AACACGTGAAACAAAAGCTTTTCATCGACAAGGTGCCGTAAAGAAAAACGCCTGTTCAGCATTTCACTCCAAAATCACGTGTTTATCGAATAAACGGGCAAATAGAAGCGCTGGTGCTGATGTTGGTGGTAGGACGTTGTATAAACGTTGTATTCAGGTTTTTCTCAGGTGATGGACGAAGCAGGTCGATCAGATTCTTCAGCTGAGTGGAAACTGACAGGAAACACCGACGTGTGACTCGTATAAAGAATCCAAGCATCAGCGAACGATCTGTAATAACATCTGGACATGAAGGAATCTCTGCCCCATTTTTAAACCACAACTTCTAATTTAGAACTTTATTTTTAGTGTATTAATCATTCAAAGAGGACGTGGTGGAGACGGAGAACAGAACGTCCTTCATTAGTCCCACAAGAGAACATTTCCAACCTCACAGCAGCAAAGTGACGAAAGAAAAGCAAGAAAACACAAGCAGAGGTCAAAGAGGTGATGTGTAAACACTACATACACAATATGAGTCAGAAGAACACAAAACTAAGAATATCTGCATGAATGAATGAATTTTCAAAACCAGCAAAGATGTGACAGGAGTCCTGTTCTGCTCCTCCTTCTACTACGATGTGAACAGCGTTACACTCATGTTATGACTATTAAACCTATATTATATCGAGATATAATATAATATAATGACAATTTCCCTGAGGTACCCTACCAAAGGGATCAATAAAGTTCTATCTAATCTAACAGAGAATAAAATTTAAATATTTTCTTTTGTTTTTTTTGTTTCTCAGCAGCACCTGGCCGCACAGACGAGCAGCTAGCGTCGCTGGAAAGGTCGAGTTTTGCAGTTTTATTAGATTTAAGCTGCACTTTATTGTAATAAATCCTTCAAGAGCGATTCAGCTGAGATGAATCTGCCCGTAAAGTTGAGCTCTGAGGGTTAAATAGAGCAGAAAACACCGTTTAAATGCGTCTCAGGTTTTAGCCGTTAACTGACATGATGGGAAATGTAAAGCATGTTTTCTCCCACAGAGATTCCTCGTGTGTCTGAAGAGAATCCGCAAAACAACTGCATGAAAAAGCAAAACTGTGGCTCATTTATTATATGGAGGACCAGTTCAGCATTCTGTTTCTGTTCTTGTTGACTGTGAGGTAAAGATAAAACCAAAAAAAAACTATTAGTGCATTCAGAGAGTCCAGTCTGCCACTAGGGTCGACGCCATTTACGTCATGAAATTCAGTTTTGTTTTGCATAAACCTGCTCACAGACATCATGAACTAACAAACAAACAGCCTGAAAACACGCCTCAGCGCTGCCAGAGTAATAAAACATCTCAGGTTAACAGGATCAGGGCGTAGCGTAGCTCAGCTCAGTGGAAACGCTGCCTCTCGGTAAGAAAACGCATTTCGAAGCACGAGTTCCTAAAAGACTGAATTCTGTGTGCAGCTTCTGTCACCCAGAAGGCTTCCTGCACCGCTGCTGTGGATTCTGGATGAAAAACATAAAGTCCACAAATAGCAGAAGAACAGGAGAGGTCACTGTGAGCCAGACGGAGAGAGTCGAGGCCAANCTCCTCAAACACAGCCGGGTAGAAACTGCAAATGTTCCCAGAAATGTAAATATATGTTTTCCACCAGTGTCAACAGTTTAGGCTGAGATGATTCATGGATGAGAATATTCCCCTTAGATCACCTCTAATGGAGCCGTAGCTGCAAACTAATCCAACCTGCTCGTCACGCTGCATGAGCTCGTCGCTCGTGTGCACGACGGCGTTTCTCACACGAATAAATGCTTTTTGCACGAGTCGATAGATTTCGCTCTCCGACTTTGCCGTTTACACCAGTTTGTGTGTTAAAAGTTGCTGATGTACGCAACCGCACAGAGTCGATACGGGCTTAACAAGCATGTCATCGAGCAGAGGGAGAATAAAGGGCCGGCCTCGGATTGGTTCGTAGCGTTGCTCAATCTCACCTCACACTGTATTTACTTTAACAGATGCAGCTCAGTCAAGGAGAAAATGGAAAGTTAATGGAAAATTAATTTGCTCCTCTCGTGTGTGTGTGTGTTTGTGTGTCGCTGATAAATGAGCCTTGTGCTGTTTGATTTGCTGTTAGCGCCGACAAACTCACCGTCTGGCAGCAAATAAAGCAGCCGTGAGTACCAGTGATTGAGTTGACTAATAATTACATCTGGTGAAGGCAGGACTTTGGCACATATTCGCCGTCGTACATTATATCAGTAATAATAATTGAGTTTTTCGGATGTATGAACTGAAGCTAAGCAAAGCCACAAAGTGCTTTACAATAAAAAACAGGCATAATTGTGATAAATACAATCAGTAATGGAAAGAAACGTGATTTATAAGCCGCTGCAGTTCATTAGCGAGGTCCTGCCAGAGGAGCTAAATCAGCTGCTGATGGGAGTTCGCAGGAGCCAGAACATTCACGGCTGTTAAAACAAGTCATAAAACCTTAAAAAATCAATTCTAAAACCCAACTGGTGGTCGGTGTAATGTGCTGAAACTTGGCAGAAACACTTCACGGATCAGAAAAGATGAAGCTTCAGAAGGACCTGTTCTGAATGTTGGGAATCATCTCATGTGGACCGAGGATTGGAGCTCCACGGTGCATTTATAGAAAAGAACAAGAACCCGTTGTTACGTTTCTCCTTCCTCGGTCAAAGCAAGAAGCTCTAATTAACTGAATGAGGAGAAAAAAGTTGTGTTGGTGCCATGATGGTGAGGCCTTTAACCCCAAGAACGCCAAACCGACCTTGAGGCACGGCGGTGGCAGCATCATGCTCTGATGAACTGAATGAGGAGGAAATAAAGAGGTTCTGACCTAAACCGCCGGCGACGATGACTCTTCCACCCAGACATCCGGCCACGAAGTCGGCCCTCTTCTCCCTCATCCTGGACGTTCGGGACGGTTTGATCCAAATGCCTGCAAAGGAGGGAAGAACATACATCAATCAATCA
>NW_007579602.1:85967-90360 GCF_000690725.1 Stegastes partitus | reverse complement strand
GGATGGATGTGAGCATCCTGTGGACTGTTTGTCAGCCTCAGATGTGAGCAGATGTGAGCAGATGTTCTGCAGCGGTCCAGTCTCAGCTGGTGGTTCTGACGTGGTTCTTCACTGGTGGTCGTCTCGCTGGACACATTTGCATTTTCCTCAAAATGAGAATTTGTTGGACAAAGAAAGCAACAAGCAGCTGCAGTCGTGCTTGCAGCTCTGCGGGGTTGATGCTAGCTTCGCTGTCGATTGAGCTAAATGCTAACTAGCACAATGCTAATTCCAAAAAGATGACCACCAACAGGAGCCCATAATGTTGGACGACCTCGTTACTGTTTGCCATTTATTGCACATACAGCTGATGTTGCACTGGTCCTCACTTCATCCAGTCCATTGCCTTCATCTATATTTGATTTATTTAGTGTTTGGACTTTAACGTGTACATTTAAATTAATTAATCACAGAAAAATAACACGTTAAAAAAATTACTGCATTTTATCGTCCTTTCTCAGTTCCCTAATTTCTGGTCCAATCAGCTAAATCAGTTACCTTCGGCTCTAATTGGATCATTCAATCAAACTAAAGCATCACATTTGACTAACTTCTCATGTGTCCTGCAAGCAAAGCTTAGTAGACGTATAGAGCAACATGAAACAGCAGGATTTACTTGTATTTTACTGTTAAGTCGTCTCAGAACGTTATTTATGAGAATAAATATGTTCAGATATCACCAAGCAGTCCGATGCATCAGATGCTGCATCACTTTGAGGTGAAGCTACGAGTTCGTTGTCGTCCACAACAGAGACAACAGAGACAAGAACCTCCAGTCAAAACAGAACTGATTCAAAATGCAACCCAGAGAAACCCAAAAGACAGAAAGAGAAGAAACCATCATGAAATATTAATGAGATACTGACATAACAAGCCTTCCCTCTCCGGCCCACTCAGGTATCGGACACACAGATCTGAGGCCCGAGGCGGCCAAACGAGACCCCGGGACTAAAGGGGAGTTTATCCAACTCAATAGGAGCAGATAAAGCCGAGCTCCTCCGGGGCGAAGGCGTCGATAACTCCTGTAGAGGCGAGTCGCTGCCGAGAGGTTCACATCGGCCGGACGAACGGCGGCCTGGAGGGTTCAGGAGAAAGACTGGATGAAGGGACTAGATGGTTGGGTGAATGACAACAGAACGGTCTGATGGGCCACCGAACGGCCACCAGAGAGAAGCCAAACATCCACCACCGGGAAACCAGACACTGCTGCTTACATCTGATATGCATCACTGACCCAGAGAACTAAAACAAACCAAAAAAAAACCTCTGAGGAAACGATGGAGTCCACAGATGATTCTAAAGGAGGAACCAGATGATGAGAAGTTCTGTAAACTGTGAGGAGACGAACGTTCTGCTGCAGAGCTGCAGCTAAATGCTAATGCGCTGACAGATACGCTGCTGCAGCCGATCAGCTGTGGAGGAAACGGGAAGTCCAGATAAGACGCACAGAGTCCAGACGGATGAAGGCGAGTTTCCAACGAGCTGCTGACTTCCTTCCTCCAGAGTGGAGATAAAGACTCACAGCAGCGTTCTCCTCTGATTGGCTGATAAACGTGTTTCATTTCATTTAGGGATGTGTGCAGCATCTCCTCTGGTGTTTACATCTGTGTGATAATTAGTTATTATTAGTCAGCTGACGAGCCGGACAGAAGAACCTCGTATCGTATTCAAGTAAACAAATGCAGACATCAANCCACGAAGTCGGCCCTCTTCTCCCTCATCCTGGACGTTCGGGACGGTTTGATCCAAATGCCTGCAAAGGAGGGAAGAACATACATCAATCAATCAATCAATCAATCAATCAATCAATCAATCAATCAATCAATCAATCAATCAGACTTTATTTCGGTCGCAATTGTCATTCAAACAGTAACGCAACACAAAGCGCTTCACAGATATCAATTAAAAATACAAACAGCCGCCACAGTCAAGAACTGCCGTCTGACAGCAGATGAGATAAAAATGAAATAAAATAAGTTAGATGAAGAAATAAAAACGACATCGTTAATCCTGCAAGTGTTTCATATTTGATGCACGAGTTTCTGATGAAGAACCCAGATGTGTACATTCAGACAGGAGTGCCTCCAGTTAACTCATATGTTGACAATTAACCAATCAGAAGCTTCCAAAGCCATGACATCATCACCTGGGCTTTCCCAAACAGTCTGAAGGCATCTTAGTGGATGTGAACTTCTGACTCTGAAGAAAGTCATAAAAAATTCTCTCTCTCATTGTTCTGGTGTTTAGCAAATAGAGATAATGTTGGTGATCCTGACTGAGCTGAAACAGGAAACGTTTGGTCTGATTTAATGTCAGATAGTGAGAACAAAAAGCTTTATATGCAAATTGATGTTTAGTTTTCATTATTATTTGTCAGAAGGTTCAATAAATACTCCAGTTTTTTAAAAATAAAGAATTTTCTGGCAATTACGTCATGGTTTTAAGGCTTCACAGGATTAAAAGAGACAAAAATAAAGTTAAAAAAAAAAAAACTGAATTAGAAATGATAAAAATGAAGAAACACTCTGCGGTAAAAAGACTAAAATGTTTAAGTAGGTGAGCACAATGAATAAAATTGGTTTTACAAAAAAAAAGAAGTAGTAAATAAATAAAAATCTACCAAATCAATCAAAAGTCTTTCTAAAAAATCTAGATCTTGAGTTTGCCATTAAAAATATCAACACGTGAAACAAAAGCTTTTCATCGACAAGGTGCCGTAAAGAAAAACGCCTGTTCAGCATTTNAAGACAAGCTACAATATTATTCTAATCCACCGACATCTTGGTAGTTCGGCTCAAGTTAAGCAACGCTGATGGAAAAAAGAAGCTGAAGCAGTGAGTTAGAGGCTGCAGTCGCTGACCTGGTGTCAGGATGTGTTTCATATAAATACATAAAGTCTGTAGGCAGCAAACAAGACGCAGGAACACTTTAAACCAACACCGTCACGTTTGTAAAGACGACATCCAATGCACATTGTTTCACAAATTAGCAGCTGTCATTACTAATTTGCATATATGCAAAGTTCCAAAGTCCCTGTTGTGTCTGTTTGAAGCCTCTATGGATAGAGCTGCAACTTCAACGGTCCTGGAGGCACAAAAACTGTTCGTATAGAGTCACTGGTCCAATCTGGTAAACGAGGATTGAAAAGTTTGGTGACTTTGGTCGAAAATCAAACTTTTAAATGGTCCTCTTCTTCCACCAGCTTCACAACACCGTGCGTGCATCACAACAACACACCTGGCTGAATGGTTCCCAGCTGATGAGCGACTTTTTGGGTGGAGTCATACAGATGAAAATCTCCCAAACATTACTTTTAAGGATTCTTTCGGTGTTGAGTCTCTCCTTCAGGTCATCTTTGGTTGTTTTGCTGCTACGTTGCTGCCTTAATTGGTTTGACGGTGGCCAGTTTCAGCCAATGCTAGCAAACCTTAGCTTGACATGACCAAACAGCAGAGATTCCAGAGAGCCTGTGTGTGATTCATGCATCCACCCAACCAGCTCACACACTGTAGAACTATGTCATGCAACAGAATGACAGGTTCTCATGTTGGAGTAATTCGGCCACACAGTTGGAGATTCCTGCTCTAAAGTCACCTGAGCTGTGTGGACGGATGCTTTGAGCAATCAGCTCAACACTTTTCTCTCTTTTTCTTTGACTGCTTCAAACGTTTGACTTTCAGCGGACAGTAATGTCAGACTGTACGGTCTAAAGTTGTGTCCCAAAGTGGGAGTTGTGCTGCTTGTTTCCTGTTGAGGCTGAGAACCTTTTAAAGTTCCCCATGTTGTGCTATTAGTCCCTCATATTTATCCTGAAGTGTAACATCCATCATCTGCAGAGGCTGCCGATAACAGAACACTACGAGGTTTAGTCCGCAGCTATTAGAAAACACAAATCCTTCTTGTGTTGCACAATTTCCTTTTTTGTGACAAAGCACAATTGAAAGATGATGCACATTACGAGGATGCAATTTCACATTATCTCGTCTCAATCCGTCACCATTAGAGCATTCACCACTCAGACACGAGCGGCGCTAATCTGGGCGCGTGAATCATCACCGACACTATTTGAATGAAGAGAAATGGCGTTAATATTTGGACGGTGCTGAAAAACGACGCTGATCGCTATCGGGTCGGTTTTGTTGCTCCTACAGCTGAGCTGTACAACTACATCGCCGTGTTCAGCGTCGTCGCCCTGCGGTGGATTCCATGATGGATCCACGCCAACCTGTGCGGACAGGTAGGAGGAGACTTCATCAGCGTGATGTAAAGAAAGCAGCTTCCGAGGTGTCAGATCAGATGCACAGGTTTCAAAATATGTGAAGAACAGACACACATTCAGATTCCTTGAATTATA
>NW_007579602.1:81002-82798 GCF_000690725.1 Stegastes partitus | reverse complement strand
ACATACACACTGATTTAAATCAATGTAGAAACAGAGAAATGCAGAAAGTATTAAATGTGTTAATACGGAAATAAATAAAAACAGAAATACAAAAATTAGCAAATGCAGAAAAACACAAACTAATAAATGTAGAAATACATAAATAAATACCTAATCAACTTAATAACCAAATAACTAACTAAACGGACAAAAATAAATAAACAAATAAATAAAAAATAAAATATATAAACAGAAACAAGTAATTTTAGAAATACATAAATGACTGCATAAATACACAAATAAATGTAGAAATAAAACAATGAATACAGAAAGAAATATAGAAATTAATAAACATAGAAAGACAGAAATTACTTTTAAAAAATAGAAACATAAATAAATGCAAAAATATAGAAATCAATAAAAAAAAATAGAAATAAATAAATTAAGAAAAAATTAGAAATACAGAAATAAATAAATGTAGAAATACTGAAATTAATTTTAAAAAACGGAAATACACAAATAAATAAATAAATGCACAAACCCACAAATAAATAAGAAAATCTAGAAATTCAGTCATAAAGACATGAATTTATTTTAAGACGCAGATTTTATGTTCCTTTTTCATTTTTAAAATATCTGTGGGGTTGTTTTTGCTTTTAAATCTGTTCATGTCTTTAGGTTTTTATTTCTGCATTTATAGTCATTTTTTCACTAAACAGCTACGATCATGGTCAGCGTCTCCCTTCAGCTCTTCTTCTTCTTCTTCTTCTTCTTCTTCTTCTCATGTGACATTTTCCTCCTGTTTCCGTGATTTTTGTGTCTCCTCCATCGACGGCCTTTTTTCACTTGACACACTTTCTCCTTCCAGTGTGGTCGCACAAAGGGAACCGACTTAAGATGCTCGATTTGAGCCACTGCAGAGTTCCAACAGTCGACTTTGGAGGATTTCAGCTTTTGTCTTTGATAAAAACGCTGCACCTCCTTCACACGAGATCAAACTGTCACACGGAGAAGTGCCCGGTGTGCAGAATATGTAGCAGCGCCTCACCGAGCTGGTGGAGCGGAGCGAACCACTCGCCCATACGAACAGGGAAAGCCCACATGCTGCATTCTTCACCGCTGCTTTAACCCGTCACAGGACAAATGAGCCACTCCGAGGAGGGAACGCCGCAATTCATCACCATCAATTATTAATCCTGCTCCGGCCCGCTGCAAAGTTTTGGGGGGAAACGCGGCGAGGAGGCGGCGATTTGCTCGGCGGTTTGTTTCCTGGTTGCGCGGCACACATGCGGCCTGCGGCGGTGCAGGTGAGCTGAGCGACATGTGGGGCTGATGTGTGCCGAGTGGACTCAGCTGGAGGAAAGGGAACTGTGCTTATTTAAAGCCCAGAATCAATCCTCCTCCATCTCCTGCTTCGCCCTCAGACCCTTCACTCTGCAGCCATCAGCGCCGCTCAATAAGACACTTGGAGAAAAGCCTCCAAACAGATGCACAAAACACACGGATGTGCACACGTACATCCGGTAGCTCGCCCCGCTTCCAAATGCCATCGCAGGCTGGAAATCGGAGGACGCTGGCGAGCAGACGAGGCGTGTAATGACAGCAGAGACGTCCAGAAACGCGCTGAATACATTTCAGGAGGGAATCAAACACTTCACGAGCCAGAGAGCAGCTCCAGACGCCAGGCAGGTTCTTTGATAAGAATCACAGAAATGTTGACTGAGAGTTGCTGGATTTCTCAGTCTGACTGCGGTTCCTCCGTTTTTAGACGAAGCTTCAGCTGCACAACTTCACAAAGACAAAATGCAGCATATGTG
>NW_007579602.1:76232-77872 GCF_000690725.1 Stegastes partitus | reverse complement strand
AACTAGATTTCGACAGACCTGGGTGCTCTTTTTAAGACACACAATGATTAACGAAGTGAATTCAAACGATCCTGCTGCTCCTGCTCATAATCAGTCAGAAGAGCCAACGCCACTGGAGGTGTCCACATAAAAGTGTTCTTGTGCCAAAACAAAGATTATGTCCAAGCCAAGACTGGACCAGCTCTGCTAATCGGTATTTTCTATGAAAAAGGGCCTTTGCTGTTTAGACAGAAAACGTATTTCTGCAGTTCCTCTTTACTTGTAAATCCCCCGGCTCGTATCTCGTCTGCCGCTCTCTATCTCTGCAGGTCTTTTGATACTGTGTTGAATCACAAGTTACAAGCTGCTATAAAAAGCCTTCAAAAACTTGTTGTTTTTTTTTGTCTTGCCTGTTTCCTCCGCGGTTAACGAGGTTTTCTGCCGGTGCAACACAGAGCCTTTAAACATTCCTCTGTCTGTCCCTCTGATAAGCAGCATTTATTCCACCACTTCCTCTGCAACTGGATTTGCATCGTGGACAGGCGGATAATCACATCCACTCGCTGAGCCACACACACACAACTTCAGGCTGCTGCTGCTGCAATGCAGGTTTCATTAATAGCACTCTGCTATCGATTACAAGGATCGATGCGCTAATCCGCATGTCTTATGAGGATTGAGAGGACGGGGGGGTGAAAGTAAACCGCCTGCAGGATTTGGAAAGTTTCCCTGCGTGTGTGGAGATAAGAGTTCATCCGTAACGTGAAGAGCTCGCCGACTCCTTCACAACCACAAACACGAAGGGAGAAAACCTTTAATGTCGATCTGGTGAATGAGGGGAGACATTAACGAGATGATCCTGGACAAAGTGATTATTGTGGCTCAGTTTTTTTATCCAGCAGAGCGTCGGGGGACCGAAGCAGCAGGAGACACATGCTGCAGCTTTCTATCAGGTCTCTTAGTAATCCTATAAATATTCATGCGTCGTGGGTGGGACGAGCCGACGTGGGCTTTAATCATCTCCGTAGTCGTGGCTATACAATGCACCCCTGCGCCGCTAACAGATCCCATAATGTTAGATCTGCGAATGACTGCTCATTCTCTCCGTTGCCGGCGTTGAGAATCGTCTTGGCTCCGGTGCTTGTGCAGGAAGAGTGATCTGTGAATGACCTTCCAGCGAGCGCAAATCAATCAATGAGTCAGTCGCTGGCCGGAGAACGAGAAAGCCTCCCACTGAAGGCAGCACACACACTCGCCAACATGTCCACCAGAAGAATGGAGAATTACATGACTCAGTCCCCAACTTGATACGAAAAATATGTTGTTCAGCCCGAATAACAGTGTTGCAAGGGTTGCTTTTTTTTGTGTGAATTATAGATGTTTTTAGCGGACCACGGTATTTGAAGTACTTGGAACACCTCAGCAGTTTGTACCAAACAGCATGCGAGGTCGATGGATGTTAGATCCTGACAGCTGTGTGGGAAGAGAAATTACTGGGGAAGTTGATGCAAGAAACATTTTGCTTTTGTTGGAGGACTGCACGGATTTAAACAAAAAGACAGTTACAGCCTATATTTCTGCAAAAATGCACATTATGTTCAGTAGATACGATTGGAGAGAAAATCCAGCACTGTTTGATACTTGATGGCCATTTCAGTATC
>NW_007579602.1:60284-75154 GCF_000690725.1 Stegastes partitus | reverse complement strand
GGAACAACCTGCTGCAAAAAACTGCTCCAAGAAGAAATAAAGAACATGTTTTTGTCCATTTCATGCCAACAATTGCATTATTTCGCTTGACCTGCCTCAATTTAGGGGACGACATCCAGAGGTTAGGGGTCGGGTTCAGGTAGGTCTCCAGGAAATGAATCTCTGGAGTCAAGTTACGTTGAACAGAGTGAAAGACAATCAGCTTGACAGACGACAACCACAGAGCTGAAATTTCAAGAATCTACCTGCATAAATATTAAATTCACAATCCATTGCCACCGCTTCACGAGGTTTTATTTGAGATTATATCTTAATTGTCCCCATGGGGATGGTGTGTCATGGCAACAAGGCAGTTCTGAGTAATAAGAGTATTAATAAGAACACAGCTGGATTTAGCTCTCCCCATTCAATACACTTTAAACATAACGTCAATATTGTGCATCTGCACAGTGAAACAAAAAGGAATGTTTTTCAAGGATCAAAGTGTAAAAACTCCACAGAGGTCCATCCGTCTATTATTAGTCGCCCATTTTGGCCCATCTCACCATTTCCACAGTGAGAGGTATGAAAAGAGCGATCGCATAACATGCCGGAAAGAGAGGCATCTGCACGAGTGCACAGCTTCCAAAACAGCAGGGGAAAAAAAATCCAATATCCATTATCCAAACATCAGATCCTGAAATCAGAAATGATTCAGCGAGAAGAGAGAAAAGAAAAGAAACCGGCCCTTTGGTTGGAAAAGGTTTGACAGCAGCTGGCAGGTTTTGAGTCATCGCTCGACACCTCTGCAGCCTCCTCTCTGCCGGTGAGGAAGACTTTCACCCATTTCTACACTGTAATTATTCAGCTTTGATAGAAAGAGATCGGCAGGAGGCCCTGACAAATCTGCAATCACCGGATGATATCAGGTCTGGATGAATAACGGAAGAGGAGCTATTGTTTTAATGCCAGCGAATACTAAAGAATAATAACAGTAATTTAAAAAAATAGGGCTAATATCGAGTCTCGATCTCTTTCCGGCTCAAAAGAGACACATTTATCCCAACGCTCGTGCTTCTGAAGGTCAGCCACAAGGTCCCGTTTTTTGTTCTCTCCCTTCATTGTTTCACAAACTCTCCAACACCTCAACACAGGGATGTTGAGAACGTGTTAAAAAGCTGAATGTTGCTCAATTACTTGGTGCAATGCAGCCCACAGGGTTGCAGCAGAGACGGCGGTCCGTGTCCATTAGCCTCCCAGCATGCGTGGTCACGTGTCGGGATCCGAGGGTTGAGTATTCTCATGTGTGATCGAGTGTCCAAACAGCATGTCAGACGCCAGATAGAGCTGGAGACCCTCTTCCTCGACTCCTTTCCTTTTCACATTTCCCTTCCTCCCTCTCGGTGATGACCAGCTTTTTCCGTCTGCCTTTCACTCGGACCATTTTTGGACCACTTTAATTTAATGTTTGATTTTCGCTTGGAGCAGCTCTCAGAGACCAGAGCTCCACACTTCCATTTGCAAGTGATGAAATGCATTTCTAGCCACCGTTTTTTTTATAAAAAATTGGATCCAAAATTATTAATATCATCCTCTACTGACTTTATTTCACATCTTCGTTCACTGAAATCATGCTGTCAAGCATCAGCTCACAAAGCTGGAGTGTAAACAATTGCAATACCTCGAATGGCCACTTGATGCTTGCACTAAAGACAGTTTCCATAGACCTCTATGCTAAAATGTCCATTTTTAAGCAAAAATAATGCTACTTCCACCCCGGTTCAGACAACAGCTCTGGTCTCTGTAGCTAATTTTTCATTTATGATGACTTTAAATTGCCTTAAGACTTAAAACTATGCATAATGAAGGGCATCACAGGACAATCCACAGTCCACAGATGTTTAAATAGTCAGACTCGGCTCCAAACCACTTCTTCTATGCAGAATCAGACACAGTCAAGATGGTGATTTAAAAACAGAAAACCCATCAGGGACTTCACTGAGGACTCGTCCATCTTTATGTACAGTGTTTTACACAGTACAGTGTTCCAGACTGGACTTGGTGACTTTAACGGGATCTGATCACATGAAGAAACATCCAGCAACGAATCCAGCGTCCTTCTGTCCAGATCTTAACTGGTCTCTCTTTTGGAGAGTTAATTCCAGCTTCCAGCCTTCCTAAAGACATCTTCAATCTGTGACATCAAATTTTTTTAAATTAGATTTTTAAATCCTTCTATTTTGTAGTATAATTAAGGCAACAAAAAGAGAAAGCAAAAAAAAAAACACAAAATGAGAAAAAACAAACCCAACGACAACCACAAACAATGCCTTAAAACGTTTTAACCTGATAACTCCTACCAGCTACATGTCTGTTCATCTCGTATCTAACTGTGTCATGTTTACCTCAAACTTTTATACACAATCAGAAACTTACATTTTCGAAGTATCACCATATTTGGTGATGTTGCCTAGCAACAAGGTCCCACCCACAAGCAGCCAAAGGCCAGACTGACGACCACGAAAATACCCTAAAAACAGCCATCGTTCATTCAATACGCTTCAAACCGGACGCTGCACTTCTTTCCTTCCCCAGCAATATGTCACGCAAGTTTGAAGTGAATCAGATGTAAGATTGTCGAGATGTGTGAAGAACAGACACACACACACACACACACACACATTTCTTAACTAATGAGGAGATTTCATCATTGTGACATCTGTGATTGACAACAGCCACAAACATTGAATGTTTTCTTACTCCACACTCTTTGTTTGATCAAAAAATAGACCGATGTAGAAGATTCCAGTTAGCTTATAGCGCCATGAATGTCTTGTTTTGTTGTCTATCGCTGGTACGCAAAACATCATTCACAATGCATCAGACTGGCATCGCTGTCGTTCAGGTGTTCGGCCAGAAAATTATACATATGCTGACATTCAGCTGGTTAATTATGAGTGAAACTTCCTATGATTGACCATAAACGACTGGACGGTTGTGTTTAGTGTTGCACATGTTTGGTTTGATAGAGGATCAACCAACAAAAACCAAAGAATCTGTTTTCTGTAAAAAAAAAAAAAAAAAAGAAAGGCCAAAGCAAAAGTCTGGGGAGGTAGGCAGAAGAAATCTCAAAAACTGGGAAGATAATTTGCAGAGGATGGATTCGATTGAGAGATATGTTCAGGTTTTTGTGTGGACTGAGTGTTTTGGACGCCAGCTTTGTCGTGAAATAAGATCGACTTGAGAGAAGAGAGTGTGACGGACAAACAGGGTCAAGGAGCGAGAAGCCGGCGGTCGTGATGAAGAAGTCTGGAGTGGGATTGATGGTGTGAAGCCGACCCTCTAGCGGAGGACACAATGCCACCGAGAATTACTTTCCCCCGACGAGGTCATTGTAAAGGCGGCGGCGTACGGAGCGGCTGAGAGGTTGTGCTCGACTCCATTGTGTGTTTTTAAGTGTTTGGGGAAACGAGTCGCGTCAAGTGTTTGGCCAAAGCTCCTGATGAAACCCTGACAGGTGATTTAATCCGTCTCACCTCCTTCAGCCAGAAAAAAACTCTGGTGGAGGCGGATAGCAGGCCAGCGAGGCTGGAGGTCACCACTGAATTCATGTTTAGTGGATTCAAGGATTTACCAGGAAAGATTTGGGGCAAAAAATTATGCAAATTGAGAAGAAAACGAGCAAAAGAAACACAAAGGTTGTCCGTGAATTAATTACTTTTTGGGATGGAGTTAGTTTGATGCATAATAATAATAATTTATTTATAAATCACCTTTCAAAGAGTAAATTTTTGAGGTTTAAGTGCTTCACAGTCAGACAGAAAAAAAAGATCAGCAAATTAAAAGAGGAAAAACAAACTTAAACACGTTGAAAGATTTACGTGGTGATAAAACAAACACCAATGGATACAAATAAAAAAATAAAAGCAGCAAAAGCAGCAAATAAATATCAAATTAAAGGAAAAGTTGAATAAAGTAGAATATAGGGTAAAAGCAATTTAAAAAAATCTAATAACACCAATAGTAGGTGGCATTTAATAGTAAATAAATGAAATAAATATGTAAATAAATAGATAGAAATTAGGAAAACACAATAAAATTGACAATAAAACTGACATTTAAATGCAAGGGCATAGAGCTGCATTTTAACAAGTGATTTAAGAGGAAATTCTGCAGGCTTTTTATGCATGTCTGATGTACAACTCGTGGCAGGACCCTGACGAGCTTTAAAGGTGATCAGTAAAATCTTAAGATCAATTCTAAAATGGGCGTAGAGAAGGAAGGAAGCCAAGACGGAGGTGATGTGATGTTGAGGATGACAGCAGTAACAATATCAACAAAATTAAGCTTTAAATTAGATTTCAACTGACCAGTAAACGTCCTGAAGAAGCACAAACACGTCAGCAAAAGCTAATTAATCAAACTCAGTCAGCATCAGAGTGGCTGCTTCCAGCTGCTTCTAGACGTCTTTCCTCTGAGTTTGTTGATTTTTTGCAGCATCAGGACCCGTATGTGCGTCTCCATCCCCACAAACAGCTGTGATTTCATTGGTTGTTCCTTCAGAATGGTCATTTTTGTTTATAAAATGGTCCGAAATAGCAGGAAAACACAGAAATCCTGTCACATAAGGCACCATCCACTCATTACCGTCACATCCTGACTTTGATGTGCGTTTAGCGCCTAAAAATAAAAAGTCCTGTCAGTGCTGGTGTTTAATTAAACCGGCTCAGAGCTGCTGTCAGCCTGTTACGCCTCTGACACGTGAACGCCAGCTTCTTCTCTCCGCACTTGTAATAAAACGGGATTTGTGTCGGCGAGGTCGCAAACACTTTGCCGGCGCTCGGAGAGCCGCGTTAACCTAAAACGCCGGTAATGAAAGCGCGTCAGGAAAAATCACAGCAATTAGCCCCCGGCGCTCCTAATGAAGGCGGTACTTTGGGTTCTGCTGCGATTAAACGCCGCCACGTTTGATTGGAGCTGCTCCAAATGTCGGCTCTCGATGAGGCGCCTCGTCCGTCCACGAGCTGCGTTCTGAAGTTTGTTTAACGGGTGAAACACGAGTGGCCGAGTTACATTAACTCGGCGTTCTTAAAAACCCAAGTACGCTAACAGCCACTTGGGAATTATGTTCACATTGGACTGATCTTTACTGACAAGATTAAGGCGGAAAACATTCAGAAATCAGAATCTTACCCCAAACTTTAACCACTAAAGCTCTGCAGACGCTTCACAGAGCAGCTGCTGCATCACGTTATAATATAATGGAATATAAACTTACACTGCAAACACACAACTAGACCAGAATTCGGTTTAGCTTCCTGTCAGTCCTCAGACCTGACTCTACAAAGCTGCATTCCTTCACAACTCCACTGCGTTTCTCATTTTTGAAAGAAATGCACTTTATTTTATAATACATGTAGCTGGCGAGTCGTCACGTTTTGGAAAAGACAGTTTGAATAAAAGCAACAAGGACAAAGTCAGGAGGGTTTGATTGTATGGCTCGGTTTAAGCACCAAAACGATGTGGTTAAGTGTAAATTTCACTCTTTATTCGACACTTTCACATGTTAGAAAACTGATTAAAGTGAGGCGCCAACATTAGTTGGTCGGGGTTTGGAAAAATATCATAGTTTGGGTTCAACTTTTTCACTACATGTTTGAAGTTTAGTTATGTTTAGTTAGGAACAATCATGGCTAGAATTTACGTTTCCTCTATAATAAGATGACCTGATCTCATCCTTGGGTCCTCTATTATTTGCTAAAGAGCTAAAACACAGTGTGACATGTTCAGAGCAGCTGGAACAGCCTTTAAGAACACTAAACGCTGAACTCCAAGACGAACACCACGACTGACCCAAAAGCACGAGAAACGTCGCCTCCAATACGCTTAAAACCCGACAAATAAGCTGCAGATTGTTGGGATTCTGTTCTGTGGAGCGATGAAACTAAACTGGAACTTTTTGGGCCAATGGATCATCGGTATGTCTCTGAAGCTTGGTGTTGCTCTGGGGCTGCTTTGTGTCTTCTGGAAACCTGCAGCGTTTGGACGCCAAGATGGTTTCAGTCCAGCATCAAAAAATCCAAGGAGAGAATGTCATGGCGTCAATGTCCACCAAAGCTTGGCTTCAGAAAAAGTCCTGGAAGACACTAGAGTGTCCATCACCTGGCCTGACTTAAATCCCACAGGAAGTCCATCCATCCATTATCTATACACTGTTTGATCCTCATTCTGGTTACAGGGGGGCTGGAGTCTGTCCCAGTTGACTCAGGACTGGGAGAACATGCAAACTCCACACAGAAAGATCCCAGGTGTCCTAAACAGGATGCAAACTGGTTAGGATGCCTGGGATCTTGTAGCTGTGAGGCAGCAATGCTAATGCTGCACGCAAATACTAGAGCGCTGGAGGCTATCTCCCCAAGAGGAATGGGCGAAGATTCCTCAGGACTGCTGTCAGAACCTGGTGTCATCACGTTAGCAGCCGGTCGTGGAGGCAAAAGGGTGCTCCACTGAGGACTGGAGGTGCTCGATAGGAAGGGGGTTGAATAATTTTGAGACGGCAGTAGTCATTAAAAGTGGCACATTGTGTTGAATTTGGAGAAACCACCTGTAGAACTGGCTGCTATTTGAATTGCTGTTTATCAAAAACAGTTTGTGCATTTTGCCAATAAACCTGATTTGCTGTTTGGATATTTTGCTGTTTCTTGAGAGAAACTGATGAAGCTCATCATCATCCACCAGCAGCAGCAGCTCAGATCACATGTTTTTGGCTTGTGGCAGCTCGAGCTTTATTTTCAGTCTCTTTGGCTAAAACATATGGCGCTGCATAATAAATGTGCTTTCCGTCCCTCCCCGGTCCGTCCAGCCTCACTCATCTCCTCCCACGATGCTCAGACACATCTGACCACAGCTGGGAATCTCCTCCGCAGGTTTCTGTCATCACTTCAGGATGGAACAGATTCTTGTTGGTTGTTTTTTTTTTTTTTTTTTGGCTGATCTCGCTCCAAACCCACCGCTGCCATCACGAGCCGCTCACACACAGAACTCACACCGTCGTCGCCAGCACTCCCTCGGGTCTATTTATAGGCTTCGTGTGACAACGTGTTCCAGCCAATAATAGTCCGAGCGGCGAGCCGGTCTTTAAATCCACCGTCTTCAACGCTGATCCTGCAGGGAAACTTCATATTTAATATCATGTTTGCAGCACCTGGAAGATGAGCTAAATATGCAGGAAACATTTTTTAAAAGTCAATGTGTTGCTGCAAAACAGTGACGGGTTGGATTCTGTTTTTATTTGCTCGAAGGCCACTTTGGCTAATGAAACTCATTATCAGCGTCAGCTCAGAGCGGGACATTGATTGAAAGAGAGCGGCGGAGTTTGGAAAGCAGGAGCCGGAGAAGTAAACAGAATAAAAGCTTCTGGATCGGCTGTTTTTCTTTCCTAATCAACAGGCACTCCGAGTAAAAGCAACGCGAGCGTCGGCTGAGCTGATTACCGAGTAATTGTCTGATAATCAGAGTCGACGCGGGGTGCATGTGCAGCCAAATGTGGATTACTTACAAAGAACGCCATCGGGAGCGAAACGGTTTGTGAAAATATTGTTTCAATTTAAGGGCTCGACTTATTTATCTCGCTGTATAATAAGTGAAGAAAATGATTGTGTGTGAAGCACTTGCAACTCTGCTGTAATGTAAATATATTCATCCAGGTGTTCTCTTCTGTCAGGAGAACCTTCTGCTCGGTGATTCTGCTCTCCAATAGGTTTCCAACAAAAGAACGAAGGTGTGAAATGTGTGCGACCAAGAGGAGAGATGGTCGAAAAATCCCAATGAGACAGAAAGTGGGGAGAAAGCAGCGACTTTAAAAAGTGAGAGGCCAGAGGATTTGGACTGGGAGGCTAAAGTGAGAGGAGAAGGAGGCGAGGAAGGAGCTGAAGGGACTCTTTTTGAAAGTCAAATCTTCCCCCAGACGCACACATGACGGACACGACTCAAATGTAAAATAATTGACTGTCGGTGAGCAGCTGGTGCAGCTTGTTAGCCGCTAACTGGGAGACACAGAAGACCTGTCAGGGTCTCCCAGTTCCTCAAATCCTGAACAGTGGGGCTGCAGTGATGGTGGCTCTTTGTTATTAACCTGAATTCTCCATAACCAGAAGTACAAGTGCAGAAGTATGAAACCAGCTCGCTTACAGCTCCGGTCCAGGCCAAGCAGCATTTCATACCGGATTAGTTTTAAACTGTGTTGGATTCCCTGAATCAAAACCAGGACTGGATGCTATTATATCTGAGTTTGGGCTCGTCTGTCCTGCACTTTACTGGAGTTCAATCAGTTTCTTTTGGTGAATTGAGCTCCAACTAAAGGCCCGAAACCGAGGACCCTGAAAATACCATGAAAATGTCCAGCTCCCATACTAGTTACAGTCCTGACTCGATAATCCGACCCTTAACAATCCAAAACCCTGCTATCCAAAAAATAAACGGAGCCCATTAAAAACAGGCTTAACGTAGCGACAGCCTTGGATTGTGACTCCAACATGACATTTAATGTCACCAATCAGGATGACGGCGTATTATCTGACTGAACAATCCCACAGATTGGCTACGTTCACACTGCAGGACTTGATGCTCAATGAGGATTTCTTTGTGACTTCCTTCACGTTTCCACTTCAATGCGACTTGTATGTGATCTGCTGTGTGAACTTCATACGAGCCAAAAGTGTCCCGCATGCGCAGAAGAGGACACGACGACGTCACACGCAGCGAGCGTGCTCAGTGTTTATGGAAGTAAACATGGATGGTAACGGTGGAGCGTATCTGCCACTCCCCCGCCGCCACCGATGGAGGAAACAGAAGTGTGAGTGCTAACTAAACTAGCATCAGCAGCCAAGTACTGCCTGTGTGTTCTGGACACTTCCACCCCGTCAGAGCGCTGCCCCGGGGTGGAAGTGTCCCCCGACCGGGACGAATATTCTGATATTCATCATTAATTGGGCCTGAATATCCAGAGAGCAGAAAGTGCTATTGGGACCAGCCCTACTAGTTATTATAACAACTATGAACAATAATTAACAGCTAATGATCCTTCCAGCATCAAGCCCTCCTCGTATCTGGACCTCCGTCTTGACAATCCGACATAAAAGAAGGTTTAGTGTCAGATTATCGAGTCATGACTGTACTACAAACTGGACACGGATTTGAGCAACAAACAACCAAAAGTAGATCTGATGAACGTTTTTCAGAATCTAGATTCCTTCATGATTCACATTTTGACTGTAAAAACAAAACAGGCCCAAACGGTCCACATCGAACATCAGTATCTTCACTCATGTTCAATTGTTGTTTTGACAAAATGACTTTGTTTTATCATCTGATAGTCTCATCTCATACAGCTCCCATCCAGCTTAGCTCCAACCGTATGAGGGTTAATCAGTTCCAAGTCTGTTCATGCAGTTTGCTTTGAGCAGCACCTTGAAAAACCGTTAAAAAAAAAAAGGCAAATGTCTGTAACATGATGGATTTGAAGCTTCCTAAGGCTTCCTGCTGCGTCCTGCTACAGCGTTGTATGCCACTGATGCACCGCTGTCGGGCCCTTTAATCTCAAAAGAACCAATTTGATTATTCATAAACCAGGACATTAACATCCACATCAATGCAGCGCGAACGCATGACCTCCACAAGAGCATCTCTGAAATGTAAATCAGCCACAAGTCTGGTTTGGAGGGACGCAGCGTTTATCAACATTTCTATCCTCTCACAGTTATTGGCTCAAATCTTTCAGTGTACAATTATTGGTTCACACTTAAATCCAGATGCTGTAAATATCCAGAACCTCTGAGCCTGGACTGAGCCGCAGACCTTCAGAACTGAATCTGTAAGTGTCTCGCTTTATCGGATAATCTGCTCCGTCAGTTTTAATGGCTGCGACCGAGGAAAGGAGGGAGCGAGGAAAGAAAGGAATCTGAAAGACGGCGAGCGGGTCGACAGAACATCCCCACTACAAGCCATCTGTCGGCGGATCAAAGCCGCGAATCCGAGGGGGGCGCGTTTGATTGGCACGCCGTCTCCGGGGAGGCGTCGCGTGGGAAGGTGGGGTTAAGACTTCATCGTGAACTCTGGAATCTGAATCAACTTCAGCAAAAAGTTTCCTGCTCAGCAAACCCTGCGTGACTTTCTAAAGCCGAGGAAGGAGACGGACAGGAAATATCAAATCGACCCAGGGACCCGGTTCCCCTGGAGGAGACGTGGATGTTTCTGAGCTGAGGAGGGCGGCCAGACGATTAAACTGAAGGTGGAAGACAGACGGACACATTGATTTCACAAGAAACCAGTCGCCTCATTAGCACAAGACACTGCAGGTTTATTAGCTGTTCTCTGGTGACGACGTTCCGCCTCACGTCCTTCACAACATCAGTGTTTCACATCACAGGTTCCCCAACCAGAGTCCTTTTGTTTTTCATTTGTGGTTAAGATTTTAAAGCAAGCATAAGGACGGTAATCATCAGGAGTGCTAGAAAGTGGTCATTAAATCATCTAAATAAAATGATTTAAAAAAAAAACGAGGGTTCAAGCAGCGACAGTAAAGAGCAGACCATCAGATCAACGAGCCTCTTCGGCTAATTAGAGGCTTTAACTGTCTGAAGCCCAAAAACTCGGTTTGAGAGGAACGTTGTCGCCAAAATCGCACCATTTGTCACAAACAGAAATGTTGGATTTTGAACTTTCTGACCCCATTCGGTTTGGAAACGTCACCACATCTGAGCTCTAAACCACGATAACTCATTAAAATCATTTTATTCTGCATGTGTCATTTAAAAATTCACCAAAAACGAACCCTTATCTTTATCCAAAGTCTGTAAAAAAGTAAAAATTCTGCACTCTTTCATGCAACTACAAAACCACTTGTGACATAGCCATGACCAACAGTCACATGACAACAATTCATGAACTTTTTGGATAAATTCGGTTGAACTGCAGGCAGTGTCCAAAGTATGGAGACATGTTCACTATTTGTTTTGTCCAGTATTGACAAAATGTTGTGAATGGGGAGTCCAGGTTTTTTCAACTTTTGTTCAATAAATAATGCTAGCAAATCAACTTCTTATTCATTTTTATTATTCATTATAGCACTAGAACCTTGTTGTGCTGCATTAAAGACATTTCTGAGTTCTCTCGCCGCCTCAGACTTTATATTACGAGTGAAGACAAAATGTGACAAGAGGAAAAAACACCCAGAAATTGTTCCAGTTAGAGGATTAATATGAATAATAATATGAAATATCAGCATACAGTAAATGTGAACACTCACATATTTTGTAAAACATTTGTAAAGCATTCTGAATAATATACATTTTGATGGAAACGCTTGTTTTTCCTCCAATTTTTAACCATTTTTTTTCTTTTCTTCTTGTGTCATCAAACTTTTAACTCAAATAATTAGTTTTTTGTCAAACTAATCCCGCTGCACTAAGTTGTTCATTTATTCAGGACTAACTATAAGATGATGAAAACCACAAAACATTACAAGCTAAATATCGGCATCGTTGGTGTAGCTCGCAGACGCTAGCATTTAGCTCACATCACCAGTGTGCTAACAGAGAAGCAACAAGGAGGCTCGTTGTCCACAAGCTGCCTCGAAGAAGATCCACAGTTAATGTGTAAAGTGAAAATGAAAATAATTAAATATTTTCCCACAATGCCTCTGTTCTCTTTTTCCCTTTTAATTATCACACGCAGCGAGCGGCGGGTCAATTAGCGCGGCTAGCTTTCGCAGCTTTGACAATTAAACCAAACAGTCGAGCTGCTTGAGCTGAAAGCGACGAGCCGGACGGCAACGAAATACAAGTTAGACGACGACGAGGAATGAAAACACCGTAAATCCTGGATGACTGGTTTCACTCTCTTCATTTTCCTCCCAGTGTTTTCAGTCCCAGTACGTCCAACACATCTGCTTACAAGTAGAAATACATACATACATTCTTCATAAGTTAATTTATACACAGATTTTCTGTATAACTTTGCATGTAGCGGATTTCAAGGAGACGTCGTTGGAAATGGAAAACATGCAGCCTGCAGCGTTGTTATTGATACGTTTATATGAATGCATACATCAGCAGCAGCGTTGCATGTTTATGAGCACCATGAGATGCACATTTGCACATTTACTGCAGCAGAGATGAAATATGAAATATATACTTTAACTTCATTTGCACCACAGACGGTACAAAAAGAATGTCCCACTTTATCTTGAGCGAGATCAAATCTACTTTGTTAGCGTTGAGTTTTAGACGTGAGAAGAGAGTGTTTGCAGCAGAAGGAACTGATCCTGTCGACTTGCACGCTGCAGAATCAGTTTCTAGACATGTGTCAGAATTAATCCAATTTTGCACATTTAGCACAGCAGAGAGGAAATCATGCAGTTAGCTAGTTCACTCATTGTAATCGTACTTATATCTTATTGCTTTTCTACTCTTCAGGCCCTGCATTTCTCATCATATGTAATTCTATTTTCGAGCAGATGAAGTTTTTATCTGATCTTATTTCTGTGATTTCCTGTCTGAAGCCGACTGGATGATTGAGATATGCCTCCTCGTTATCTTGATGAAACCCCCACAGCGCGGCATCGTGTTGACAGGCACAAGCGTTTAACCTGTTTATCTCAATTAAACTCCACGCAGTCGCCGTGACGCGCCGCCGATGTCGACAGGTTTGGCGACCCGCAACAAAGCCGCCTGCGCTTAAAAGGCAGCCGCGTTATCGCTCAATCTCGCGCCGCGCGTTACTCCGCCGCCGGTCTTGTTTGTCGCTCTCCTTTTAGAAAGGTGACGCCGTATCTTCCACGCGGCGGTGAGTCACCGACAGCGAACACCAGAACATCCATTAACCCGGCGTGCCACTCCGGCTTCCAGCGGCGCTCGGCGCCGACGTGGGGAACATTTAAATGCAAATCTGCTTGATTACAGCATTTTTAGCATCGGGGGCAAAAATGAACAGTTAATGAACCTGCTCGGTGTTAGCAGCAGCCCGGAGGGTCGCGACCTCTATTAGAGAGCATAATGGCACGACAGCTCTCCTTCACACTCACACATGTGATTGCCATGTGGGTGAATCGGACCCAGCACACAACCGAGCCGCTGAAGCTGCACTGAATCCGATGCAGGCGTCCATCTCTGAGACGCTGCAGGTAAATATGTTGTTGTTGTTGTCGCTTGTGTCGCTGCTCCCGTGATCTATAATCACTACATGAACCAGGACGCCGGAGAAACACGGATGCAGATAAAAATGCTAAACCTCGAGCAGAGATGCAGGAGAAGATGTACGCAGTGAAACATGCATATATGGTCAAATATGTGAACGAGCAACAGAGCAGGTGCTTGAAAAACTTCAAAAATCTCCATCAACATGTCAGATATTAACACTGAAACATGCTTTAGCTTCATGTCCATCACAGGCGGTGCAGAAGTAAAGCGTCTCGGTTTGTCTCGAGCAGGATTCGTTAAGGTTTCATAACAACACTCATCCCAACAACACGCAGCAAAAAAACGAACCGAATCCGCATCCAACCCGCGATAGAGCACCACTTCACTTCACTGCTGCTTTTGTTTTGGCTGCACGAACAAGAACACTCGACGCTCTCGCACCTGACTTCCAACGTCGACGTCCGCCCGCCTGCACACAGCCGCCGGTGCAGAAAACTGCTTTTTTCACAGGGATGATATGAAACACCTAGTGTACCTGACATGAGCACAGTGTCGAGGATGAAGAGTGAAAGCAGCAATAATTCTTGGAATTTTTACAATGAGGATGTGATGCTTCAGAAGTTGCCAAAGACTCGTCACATCTTAACGTTTCCTTCAGTAACCCTGTAATAACTGTCTCTACATCCATGGGTGCACCACAAACATGAACCGCTAGCAGCTAATTCTGCACTCTTTGAGCCTATACACCCGTAACAATCACTACAACGGCCTAATAATGAGTTTTTCAGGATACGTCTCTGCTGACAACTTTAATTTCCTGCTGCATTACATCCCAACACGCCCGCGTTGACAAAACTCTCTGCTTTGTCACACAGCGGCTGAATTTCACACTGATGAGCCGATAAAAAGCAGGAAAAGGGAACAAAATCTTGAGATTCATTTAGAAACACACAGATTTAAGTTGCAGGAGGAGCTGAAAGCAGAAGGTAATTTTGGTCGTGATTATCACTGAGGAGGAGGTAAATAATTACTCATCTACTCCAGACTGATTTAAAATCAGCAGAAAGGGCAAGTAGTGATAGTATCACCCCACATCTCCTGGAGATGTAAATTCTGCCTGAATGGGGCTTCAGTAGAAGCTGAAACATGAAGACAGTGAGGTCTGTAACAATTACAAGGTCCTCCTTAAAGTCCAGGGTCTCCTGTGCTGGAACTCTTGTAGTAAAAAGATGCCATTAAATCACTGTTTTGGTTTTATGGCTTCTAACTGCTTTGAATGACTCGACATTTCCAGATCCAACAGGCAGCTGTTTACACAACAAAAGCTCTGAAACAACCACCAAAGGCCGGAGTGACTAAACCCCATAAAGACCCAACAAGAGAGGCTGCATTTCCCTGGGTTACCGGTTAACCCACCAAATTCAAAGTAGATCTCTAGAAGCAGAACCTTAAAGCTCCACTGAAGTCTGCTGCTGATCATATGGACAAAGAAAAGGCCTTCTGGAGGAAAGTTCTGGTCAGAACACTGAGCAGAACCATGTCTGGAGGAGAGAAGGTGAGGCCTTTAACCCCAAGAACACCAAACCTACCATCAAGCATGGAGGTGGCAGCATCATGCTCTGGTTCTGTTCTGCTGCCAGTGGACCTGGAGCTTTACACAAAGTCAATGGAACCATGAAGAAGGAGGATCACCTC
>NW_007579602.1:53073-58789 GCF_000690725.1 Stegastes partitus | reverse complement strand
GATGGTGAGAAAACCTGAAGTCTGCAATGAATAAGGAATGAGCAGCTTTAAAACAACAATATCTATATTATTTACAATATTACTTCAAAATAACTTGTGAAATATCAGTTTTGTTATCGTGTGTAGTGTTTAAATTCATGTGCAATTTGTCATATTCTCATTTCTCAGGTATAATATTTCAGTTTTATGTGCAACACTTTGATTAACATGTGCAGTATTTTACTTTAATCTCATTCTTCATGTGCAATACTTCATCATCATGCATCATATGAGTACAGTATCATTGGTAGCATTACTTTCTGCTGCTCTGTTCCAGCCTTATTTTAGTTTATTTAGTTTATTTAAGTCATGTATCGTATGAGCAACATCTGCAGCAAGAATTTCCTTTGGGATCAATTAAGTTTTTATCTCACTGGAAACATGCAGACCAACGTTCCTGATGTAAAGTTTCAGGGGCAGCTTGACCTGCTCTCATGTATTAGCACTAAATATAAAGCTAATGGGATTAGCTTGGCTTATGTCCAGCTTGTAGCTCCCCGTAAGAACGTACCCTTTAGATGTCGTTTAGTTTCTTTATTGAGTAATATCTGGCACAAGAAGCGACTTTGGGATCAATGTAATCTTGTCTCATCTTAATGTATGTTTCTGTGCTTTTTTTTTTTTTTTACCCGATCAGTAAAACTCATCTGTGGTGATGTTTTCTCTCTGGTTCTGTCCCATATCTCAGTGCATCGGGTGCCTCCGGAGAGGAAATTGCGACAGACTTCACCGCGGCCCTCCCGACTCCAGAAAGCAGAGAAGAGAATGTTAAGTTGGTAAATAAAGCGAGAAGAATATCTGACAGATTAGTCAGAGCTCCAATCGACTGTGAAGACCTTGGAGATGGATCAGCGTCTGCTCGCCGTCCAACACGCTCACGGTCTTGGCTTCGGTTTATTTGCTTTCCCTCCGTGCGTTCCTCGACTTTCGCCTCGTTCTTATTTTTTTTCTCCAAGACGAAAACCGAGCTTTTCTTTTGCCTTCTGCGACTCCTAAATGTCACTCGAGCCGAACGGCATCACGACTCGTTGCGGAGAGCTTTGAGCCGCCGCCATCTATTTATCCGTCCATCTACGGCGGTGAATCATCGCAGTTGGAGTGAGGATATTTTGAGACGTTGCCTCGAACAGCGTTTAGGCTCCGGAGGGACTGAAATAAATACAGTCTATGAAGCTACTGTAGATTAAATATGCACTTAGACGACACGCTGAAATAGACAGCTGCTGCTCGGCAAATCGATGCTTTGCTTGAAGTGTGCACTCGGTTTAGCTTCGTGCCCACACGATGCACCACGTGTTGGCCTGTTCTTAATTGACATTGTTTTTCACACAAGTGCTTGTTTTCTCCATGTTTCCTGTTAAATCTAGGAGGCTCTTATCCTGCTACTAAAAAAATGGAGAAGTTAATGTTAGAAAAGGGTTGAATCTGAGTGGAAGCAGAATCATTTGCTTGCAGGATGAATCAGTGTTTGTGCTGCAGCAGGAAAAACAAAAGTGGCAGAGCTCGTCCCTCTGATAATCCAATCAGCCGACATGCACATAATCAACAGCGTTACCTGCGGCGTCCACGTACCTGTGGAGCCGCCAGCTGCTGGTGTCGACTGAAACTTCCGGCGAGGCCTCTTTAGATCTGCATTGTGTTGACAGCGCCTGGAAACGCTCTGTCTTCTGGAAATTAAGCCACAAAAGCTCAACAAAGAAACTCGAGCACGGCAGCCGTCCTTGAGTTTCTCTGCAGCTTCGTCTTCATTCACTCGCAAACACGCGTGAACGCAGTTTTTAGTGAGCGGGGCCCAATGAAATCAGCTGAATGGGGTTTTTCAGGCACAGTCGGGGTAAATTCACAGTTTTCTCTTTTAGGGTCTTTTCACGGCTCTCAGGCTGCAAATAACAAAATATATAAAAATCAGCAGCCTCACATTTCATCTGTTAAGGCTCCTGATAACACAAACTGCACCACAGTGTCAGAGAGAATCACCGAGCACGTCCACTTGAACTGAAGGAACACTTCTGGCTTCACTTGATTATTTCCCATCTTCTACCAATTTCTCCTGCTTCAGTTCAGTTCAAGGGGAAATAATGCCGTTTATTTTTACTGCGGCAAACATTTAGGAAACGTTTAAATAAACCAAAGTATTGCACATGCTAGTGGTCAGATTTTTTCTGTGGCATATGTTGTAGTAAATGTAGAAAAAAAATAGAAATTGCAAGTCCAGAACGTTCATTACTCACAGAATGTGTCTGAGACGTGAGCTGGTTGGAAAGTCCAACAGCAGCAACATAATGGATCAGTGGAGCGAAAAGGTCGAATTTCAACCCGAACCGCGACAGTTTTCAAGTCATTTTGGTGCCACAGCATGTTAGAGTCTAACAAAGTCTGATATTGTTTCTAAGCGAGAAACACGGTAGTTTGTTGTTTATGCAAATGATTCGGTCGGAACAGAAAGCTGCTGATCTCATTAGCAAAAAATCTATTGATCACTGATAATGACGGAGAATAAGACAATGAAAAATGTACAAAACCCTGGACCAGCCATCAGTACAGAAGGATGGATGGATGGATGGATGGATGGATGGATGGATAGATGGATAGGTGGATAGAGGGATAGATAGATAGATAGATAGATAGATAGATAGATAGATAGATAGATCAAAGAAACGGCAACAAGGTGCCTAAAAATGCTGGTGAAGATGTGCAAAAATCACTAGTGTTTGCAATGAGGTGCAAATTGGCGGCAGAATTTACAATAAAGTAGAATGATATGAGAGTGCAGAATACAGAACAATATAACAATAACAATAATAATAATAATATGTATATAAGCTACACATTGCAGGAATCAAACCAGCAAAGTACCTAAACTCTCTATGATGTTTGGTATAATAATTAATACATGAACCGAAGCCCGCGTTCATCATCAATAATACATCACAATGAACGGATGTGATCATGAATAAGAATTTTCCAAACCAAGTCATTCTGATGCCGCAGCACGTAAAAATTAGTTTGTGGGACTCAATTAAAATAATGAATCTAAAGATCAGGCGCTCCGTAATTATTACCGTAATCTCTGGACTACAAGCCGCCACTTTCTTCACACGCTTTGAACGCTGCGGCTTAAACAACGATGCGGCTAATTTATGGATTTTTACGAATTTCGAGATGAAAGTGACGTTGAGATCGACGACGAAAGAGAGACTGAGGAAGTGACGAAGTGATTCTGAGCCTGAAGAAGACGACTTTAGTGGTTTTAGTGCAGGAGGAAGATGAAGATAGCGATCAATGACTTTTCCTGGTAGGCTGCTGTATGTTTTATTTTCTTAACCAGCCGTGTTACAGGAACTGTTCAGAAAAAAGTATTTGAGTATGTTACCGCTACGTATTTAATTAAAAGCTAAAAGAATCTCTCTCTGTAAATATCTCATGTTACAACGTGGACACCTGCAGCTTATAGATAAGTGCGGCCTGTATATGTACAAAACTTAACGTAATGTCTTTTTTTTAAAAATCAAATAACAACATTTGACACAATACGCAAAGTTTTTAAATTCAAATGAATCTTGGTTGACGACTGAATCACTGAACAGCCACAAACGTGAGCTTAAACAACTAAAATGTTTATTTTTCATTTATATTTATCTGCATTTTTCATCCGTCTGCTACTTTCACAGATTCGTGCAAACTCAAAGTGCAGCTAAAGCGATTATATTCAACATTTTAAGACAGTTTGCACATGACCCTGCTCTGATCTGCCATCCAGAAGCTTTTTAAAAATAAATCCAACAACGCGGTCTCGTCTTCCACCACAAACTTTCCTGTAAGTTGACGTCACTCAGTGCATCCTGTGGAGCTTCTTCACGGCTGGCAAACAAACCTCAGGTGCATTAGCGCCACCTAGCGGCTGGAATGCATCAGTGTGATCGGTGTGCCAGAAATTAGGGAACTGAGAGAGTTGCGATTAAATGCATTATTTTTTTTCATGTATTATTTTTTCTGTAATTAATTAATGAAAGTCCAAGCAAAATATATGTTTTTTTCTACACCCAACCATGTCGTTTGGGTAAACACCAGAAAACTAAACTTCATTCTGAGACACAAAGACTTCCAGGTCAAAGTCTGGTCCCTGGTTTAAACCACCAACAACCCCTCTACCCTTCCCACCACATCACAGGTCACACATTTTGATTTATCTTCTAACTTGACACTGCATGAACCCAACAAGTCCAAAGCAGACTGGATGGTTGTGAAACAGGAAGTCAATCAGTGGATTGCTTCGTTTATTGGTGAGATGCAGGAGTTTGTACAAGAAAAAAAAAAAAAGGAACACGTGGAAGATTTCTGTGCGAGCGAAGCTGAATCAGTGAAAGGCTTTTCTAAGGTTCAGAGAAATTTAATGGTTTTAGTTGAAATTAAGGCTTGGAGACGGCGTTGCCATGGTTACGAAGGGACCAACACTGACTGGAAAACATGCAGCGTCTCCGACAGTCTTAACTACTACAACCACTCAATGGATCTTTAACCTGCACGTGAGACTACAGCATGTTTTAGAGTAGTTAGTCTTTGGTTCTGCATTGGTTCTACATGGCTGCCTGCAGAACCTTTGTAGTGAGAAAGATTCTGGGATTGTTGCATCTTCAGTTTCTGAGTTTTCCACTGAGTTCGTTTCCACAAACTAAAGTCGAGTCTGCGAGGGAGCAGAGTTACCGAGCAACCGTCAGACGTCGCTGGTGAATAAACACAGACGTGATAATTGGCGACGCTTAGATTTAATTGTATATATTTTAGCTTTTTGATTGATTTTATTTGGATTTTTTGTAAAGCAGCTGCACTGCAATTTCCCCTTTGTGATCAAAAGCACTTTTCATCCATGAAAGCCAAAGACTTCAACACGTTTCCGACTGTGAGAAGAATCGAGCGTCGAGGGGCTCTCGTGAAGCGTCCGATGACAGCGTTTTAATCATCATCTGTCACATCCTTTCTGCTTTGTGTGCGGAGGACAAGACGGCGAAATAAATCCTGATAAAAGTCGACTGCACGGATCAAACAGCCCCTTAACATTAAACTCACACATGAAAAACGTTTGCTGATAAAGCTGCTGACGTTTCACCCTCAAACAGTAACATTCCTGAATTTGCTTTAAATCTACAAAAACAACAAGGATGTGATTCGACATCAAAAACAGGATTCTTTGACGCAGCTGCCAAAAAACGCGGAGCATCGAATGTGTTGATAAAAGACGTAATTAAAGCCTAATGCTGTATATGAGCGACGCACTCTGTTCTGATGCTTAAAATGGGATTAAAAGCAGATGTTGTGACGCCTGGCGACTATGAAATAACAATACGAGCCAATTAAAGCTTATCGCCGTCCAAAATCGTCCCGTTTTTCATCGTGATGGTTCATTCTGTTGGAACTAAAGCAGCTGAATCAGGAGACTGCTTCTTTTGGTTTGCATTGGTTCAGTTGGTGAGACTGGTGGTTGTTTAAGATATTTTACTGGTCAAGAATCTGCATCATCATCATCATCATCATCATCATTATAATCATCATCATCATCATCATCAGTGCTGATATGATCGGACTCAACTAATCTTCTCCTGTCTGGGTCGGATTATGTTCTCACTCCAGTCAAACAGCTCCAGGGTGGGATCACAAAACAAGAAAAACACCAAATCTT
>NW_007579602.1:43877-52108 GCF_000690725.1 Stegastes partitus | reverse complement strand
TTACATATAATAAAGATAAACGTGTAGATATATTGTTATTTATATCTTGTCGGAGCGGATTCTGTTGCTGTGCTGTTGGGACCATGTTCACAAAACATCCAACACTGGAGCAGCAAACTAGTTCTCTGGTTGTTATCATCCATCTATCAGCTTTATCTGCTTTATGCTCCACAGGGATGCAGCCAGACGGCTTCTCCTCCAGTTAAAGGTGGATTGTGTGATTCTAATCTAACACATGTTTCAGGAAACTCCTCGTGGTCCGCTGACTGGGTGTTCATACCCAGGCCTGCCTCTGTACACTGGAAAACAGTCCTCGGGCTTTTATGTAACTCAAACAGAGCGATGCACGTGTTCAGGACAGGTTGAAGGAAAATGCAAGCCGTCAGATTCCAGCTTTAACGGGCTGCAGCTAACTGTCTGGGTTGGCAACTGGTTTAAAAGGCAGAGAGAAAGCCATATGGGACGTTCAGGCGTTGTGTTTCATGCAGCATTTGACAGGCTGCATTCAAACAAAGTGTAAATTAACACATGTAAAGTCAAATTAGGGTAAACCATCACTTCTACTTATTGTTTGTGATTTTTTTTTCTTCAGAAAGAGGACAGGGAAAGTGAGTTAGAGAGTAGATTAGTGTGCTGTAATGGACAGAATCTGTTTATGTATTTAGCCTAAGTTGGACTTGAGTCATCTTGAAGTGTTTGGATGTTACCATGAGGGCTAATTGTGGCTAATTGGCGGCTGTGGCTGGTTGTCCTTCAAGGTCGTCGGTTCTGGTTCAGTGTCCTTGGGCAAGACACTGAACCTGGAGTTGCTCCCGATGACAGCCAATGGCAGCTCTGTCGCCATCAGTGCATGAATGTGTGTGAATGGGTGAATGAGAAACATGTTGTAAAGTGCTTTGAGTGCCACTAAGGTAGAAAGGAGATATATAAGTGCAGACCATTTAGTTCATGCTTTAAAACGTCCGTGCAGACTTTGAAAGCAGCACTTGGTCCTCCAACATGGTGTGCAGCAGTCTGCATTGCTCTTCATAGCACACAAACAAACAGGTGACATTGCGGCTGGATTCGTTGATCATTCCTGAGGTGCATCAAGCACAAAACATTTGCACAGAATTTCTAATAAATCTGGAACTTCCCACTGTTTGTGGGCATCTACGAATCAAAGCGCCTCCAAAGTCCTGCAGCCACGACTTCAATAACGACTCCCTTAATGATGAAATGTGCAGCTTCTCCTCATAACTATTCGTTTTTAGCACCACCACTTAGGTTCCTGTGCTGTCATCCTGTGGCGCATGCAGACGTCCACAAAATGTGCATCACACACTCACTCTGGCAGACTCAGACAGGGAAGCTAACCGGCTTTGTAAACACCCCCACTGACCTTGATCCAGGTCGTACTCCTCCATGGTGCTGACGAAGTGAGGTCTGGAGTAGAAGTTGTGGGGCCCCGGCTGCTGGAGGCCCCCCAGGCTGAAGAGGCTGCGCTCGTTGGAGGCGCAGCAGGAGAAGGCCCTCCGGCTGGGGATGCAGGGGTAGCGCGTCCAGCTCTTGGTCTCCAGGTCGAACGCCTCCAGCGCCGTCACCGGCATCTTTCCCTGACGACCGCCTGGAGGAGACACGGAGAAATCAGAGCGTCACCGTGAACATCTGTGGAAACGATTCGTCCTCTCTTATGGCAGAGACGGGGCATGTACCGTCACACAAATGCAAATCAATCCAGGAATATTAGCATGTACATGAAAATAAAGAGCCGAGGGCGAACACAGATTTTCCGCTTGACGTTACCCTGATTTCCATTTCCTGTTTTATCACTTCTTAATCCCTCACGTAGTTTTCTAACCGGGGCCACATTTCATCCGCCGCACAGCAGCAGGAAGCTTCCCCAGGAGGCCCAGCACTTGTTTACGTCCACAAATCATAACTTAACCTTGTAAAGGGGAAAGTAAAGCGGCGAGAGGGAGCGTGAAGTGGGCAGGAAGCATCTGGACGGCGGAGGAAGGGAAGGAGAGCAGGTCGGCGTGAACAACCTGCTCCTCCGTCGCTCAGGAGACTAAACTGTGACTTGAGTTTCGATTTTTCTTGACATGTTTCTGGCATTTGTGTCCTAAAATTCACCGACTGAGACGGGAGGAGGATCAATAAAGTATTTCTGTTCTTGAGTTCAGTTCTTTCTGCAAAAAAACACTTTTATTTTGAGTTTCTTGCATTTCTGGTTTCATTTCATTGTGGAATAACGTGAAGCAATAATCACACAACACTACTTCATAGAGTACATCTGTGGTGGTACTGAGCTGGTGCTCCAAAAAAAAGTGGAAAAAATAAAATATGAATAAAAAAGACTTTCAAATTACATCATTTTCTGTAGTTGGAGGATTAAAACTATCATCAAAGACTAATTTGATAAAATCAGGAGTCATACTCGTACACGATTTCCCTTTGTGGATCAATAAAGTATTTATTTTCTATTCTGCTCTTCTGGCTCCATTTTTTTTCAACTGAGCTACACATGAGCTTTATGTACATATGAACATAGATATGCATAATAAAGGCGAGGTGTCTTAAGGCGGCATCTCGAACGGGATCACCGGCGGCCATCTTGCCACAGGGCAGCTCTCTGGAGGAACCTGTGGTACGTAAAGGAACTGCACAAACGTAAACACTCTGATCTCGCTGAAATCTTGACGGATTTAGAGACGGTTTGGTTTCATACAAACGTTATTGACGTGGCTACAATTCAAATTACAAAAATACAAATAAAATACAAAATAATTAAAATATAAATTGTTGCTGGCCGTGAGAGTGGCAGCCAGTTGCAGCGGCTCCTACCGACTTTCTTTACACCTCTGACGTTTATAACAAACCAAACCGTTTGAAAATCGGTAGAAAATTGGGCAAGTGATGGTTATTTAAAAAGTACAGGCACCACAACAACACAATGTTATGGGTGAGCGGACTGTACCAAGATGGCCGCCAGCACGGACGACACATCGAGCCTTTATTATACATATCTATGCATGTAAATACGGTGTTTTCATTTTTCCAAATCATCTTAATTTCCAAATAAATCTGGAAGTTTTGTTCACAACCACAACTGTTGTGATTTTTAGTACTTTTTTTTCTGTCTATTTTTCCTTCTTCACTTTGTCAGCTGGTTTATACAGAATGCAACATCAATAGTTAAAAAACAGGAGGACAAAAAAAAGCTCACATGGATCTAAAATTGGGAAAATAATAATAACTCAAGAATCATTCAAGGACATCGAGCGACAGAAGCCTGGTCCGTCCAGACGGAACGAGAAAAGTGTATAAATAAAGTTAAACTTGGTCAAAGACTCTCAAAGTAAATTAGATAGAACAAGAAAATCCAAATACGGGAAAGAACAGAAATAAAAATAGGAGGTAAAATCATAAACACAAGGATGAAACGGATCATTATAGAAATAATAGTAAATAAGCAAAATAAATACATGAATAAGTAAATAAAGGATAAAAAAAAACAATTAGGTGATAAAGATGCAGAAGCAAACCGATAAAAATGGATTTAAAAGAAGACACTGATGGAAAGTCGAAGTGAGGAAACATGACTTCTGTTGCTGATTCTCCTCCTTTCTCTGTTTCTTCTGGTGAATTTCAGAAGAAAACTCAAATCAAAATGAAACCAGAGTCACTATGTTGTCTCTGGAACTCTGAGCTGCAGAACCTTCCTGTGAGGAAGCGAGCGGGTCGGGAAAGAGGAGGTGGAAAAACCGGCAAAGGAAGAAGGAAGACGGAGGAAAGAGGCAAAGCGGGGAGGAGATGAGATGTGGAGGAGTGAAGAAGAAAGTGGAAGCGGGTCAGCTGGCGTGGGCCGGATGGCATCGAGATCGATAGCAGCAGCGAGACAAAGAGTCGAACCGAGTGGGAAGAAACAACGGAGGGCTGAAGGATGCGCTGATTGCAGGAGAACAAGCTGCAGCGGCTTCAGTCCAAACGCTGCTGCAGCTGCTCAGATCTGCACACGATCGGTTCTGCACCAGTCGTCGTGCAAGTTATTAAACACAAGTCAATGCGCACAATCTTTGGTTTAAAGATTTCTGACCATAACATGAGTCTGTTTGGTCTCTTCTTTCCCTCTAATCCTCGTCATCCTGCCTCCAAAGCACCTTAAAACCAAACAGAAGGGACTCATGAGGATGTCAGATGTTTTCTTTTTTTTCTCGTTCTTTTTCTTCGGCTTTGGCGAGTAAAGAAGCCGATCGAGTGTCCGAGGTCGGCAGCAGGATCGTGTGTTTTCTAATACAGAGGCCTTCATGCTTTATTTTAATTCACTGAACAAACACCACGCTGTGTCGGAGGAGACCTGAAAGTCTCGTTCACGTCCAGAAAAGCTCTTCCTGCTAGATGTTAGAAAGCAGGAAGGTTTCAGTCTTCACTCACAGACCTGCCGGCTTCATCCAGCTTTAATAAACAGTCTGTGGTCGTAAAAGTCAAAATATCTCCATGAATCCTGGACGTCTGGATGCTTCTCCCGTGTCAGTGGACGGAACCAGAAGCTAAAGAACACCTCAAACACATTTCTACCAAATTATACCAAACATTTGTTGATCATGTTGCTCTGAGTTTGTTGACGCGTCTGAATCAGAGTTGGTGTTCATCACATCCAGCATTCTGATCCAACAATTAACAAACTGGACCGGTGGTCTAATAAATGTGTTAAGCACTGTACTTATATAGTTTATAATTAGCACTAATTATATAGAAAATGATTCATGTTTTTTAGTATTTTAACGGCATTTAACGGATTAAAATCTTGAAAATAACTGGATTGTTGGTAGTTGTGACCAGACCTGATGTTGGTTAAAAGAACTCAGCCAAAGAGGAAAATAATATTATTATAATATGATGTTTTTATTGGAGTTTTTATTTTGACAAGGACATTTTAGCCCCTGAAGACCTCTGTGTGACTTTTTATAATTGACTTCTGAAGCTCTGACTAAAGAAAACAAGTAAATAAACCATCAGAACCATTATTTAGTCTGGACCGGGTATCACCAGCCTCCATGTGTCGGGTCAGAGTGTTGCTCAGGTGGAGGTGTGGTGAGTTTTTAGACTGTGAAGGTCGTCTTGTGAAGGAAACCCCCACCGGGGCGTCGACAGGAGGCCCAGGTGGCTGCAGACCGGCGCCTCAGGAGGCAACGGAGGGTGATGGAGCTCCGCTATCGAGGAAGACGACGGGCTGTTCTGAACCAGGAAGAGAGCCACGTTGGAGATGGTTCATCACACTGACCTTTGTGTCTTTGTTGTGTTTATTTTTTCATGTCTGTTTCCATCTGATGCAATTAAAAGCAACTACAGCCAAACTATGTTCTCGCTGCTATTTTTTAAAGCAATAAAAAGGGAACTGGCCCTGCAGGACTGAAGCACTGCAGCTCTGCAACAAGTGGGTTGAAAAATCCCCCATAACGGCTGAATCGCTGTGCATTTATTTGCACTGAGCTTTTCCCACGTCGGCTCCAAGCAGCTGCCAACAGTTGGACGGCGCCCAAGAAGTCCAAGAAGGAGAGCAGGCGAGCTGCTGGTCTGTGTTCCTGCACGGACCGACGCTTGTGTTAACAAGAAGTCATCAGCGCTCCCTGTGAGGCTGAGATGGTGGAAACACTGGAGACCATCACGGATGTACACAAGTTTATTAATAACAACGACAATGAGGGGGTTTGTCTTTGTGGTGGTTTAGATTCCTTTCAGCTGCAGAATCTTGACATTCTCTTATGCAAGAACATGCAAAAGACGCCGCCTGTTTACGCTCGTGTCTTTTTGATCGTGTCTGACTCGCCGACAGCTCGCTCATGTGCTGATTGCAGCCCTGACACTGCTGCTAAACCTTTGATTCAACACACACACACACACACAGAAGAGTTTGAAAGCAGCCTGATGAGTTACGTCATCCGCTGTTGACACGCAGGATCCAAATCAAAGGGGGGTTCTGGCGGCCGCTGATCCGAACGCAGCCTGGAGCGGCGCAGCAGCTGAACAAGCAGCGTGAAAGTGAAACTTGTGAGATGCTGCAAATAAGCTGGCGTCGCATTCAGAGGCAGATAATGACCTGGATGTGCAGTTATGAGAGGAGGATATCACATCATTGTCTCTGCGTATCGCTCATACGTCCGTGCATAATGTGATTGAAGATGTTGGTGTGTTGGGCCCATGAGGCGGACCGGCCGTCCCTCCCCGTCCCGGCCATCATTAGCTCCACCAAGACGAATTAGCTCGCCGGTCTGCACAGAAGTTATGGATGTTTTATTTTGAGGGTCTTTTTTTTTCTTCCCTATTTTCGTTTTAATCTATTTCACAGCTTGCTCCAGAGAAGAAATCTATTTTCTCTTTCACTGACTCCGCCGATAATGTCTCACACGTATCGCTGTCCGGCGCATCAAGCTAAAGCTCGGCGCCGTCGGGAACTCAGTCGAAGCGGCGCTCGGCAGACACTTTAAAAACTTTTTTTAATCTTTGTGGTGTCAGAGCCTGTGAGATGTTCGCTTTGTGGTTCAGAGAAGTTGGAAAAGCAGCACTGAAACATCGCAGGCAGGGCGAGACAGGTGTGATTACACAAATTGCAATGTGCTAAAAATCTAAAGTTTGGAACAAAACACGTCTATATGGGTCTCTGCATGACTTCTGGAGGAAAAGTTCGACAACTTTAGAGATGTTTCATTCACTCTGGTGCAGTATTTAAGATACTACAGACTGGAAACACCAAATCCACCAAACAGCAGCTTGAAAGTTCACTAATTAGCATCATATGTCTGCAAAAATGCCTAAAACCTACATTTCGCTATTGTTGGTTATGAACCACAAATCGAAGTGATTTGATGTATCTACAGAGCTCTACATGGACTTTCCACCACTTTAGTTTTAGTGTCTGAATTCTGAGTGTGTAGGTTCATATGGTGTCCTCTGGATGTGAAGATTCTCAGTCATCCAGGTCATAGTTATTCTCGTAGTTTAATCGTAGCAGCTGGAGGAGAGGACAGATGGTTTTAGAGAGGCGTGAAAGAAGCCATCGAACTGGAAAGACCATCATCCAACAGAGGTGGAGGTCTGAGGCATCACCTCTGACCTGTTTACAGTTCAGTCCTCAGATCTCTCCCCAGGAAGATGAAACCACATCCACACCGAGACACAACAGACCCGAACGAACCCCATTGTGGGGGAGGAGCAACAAACCCCCAACTGAAACCCAAACTCAGGTGTTAAAGGATCCTTGAGGATATCTGGAACTCCCAACTAGTCAGTCAGACCTGATGAAGCCTCTTGGATGAGAGGTGGAACGTCTTCCAGTTGCTACCATTAATCTACGAGAATGTCCTCCAGATGGACACCAAGACACCTCTGGCTCCTCTGGCGGTGTCCTGTGGTTTGGCTTCTTCAACAGTCAAAGCTTTCCGGGTGTGTTTGTTGAAGGTAGCGTCCATGACAAACACCAAAATGATTGTTGTACAGCTCAACAGCTGACTGTTATTAGCGTGTCTGATTAATCTGGGTTTACGGTTCACGATACAGAGACGCGACATCTTCGATAACTTCCTGGAGTCTCCACTGGTTGCCTGGTAACCGCTCAGAGTCCAGCTGGTTGGACAAATAGGTGCAACGCTTCCAATAATAAGACAGAATGGAAATATGAGTCTTAATTAACCACATATATGGAATCTGTGCAGGTCTGTTCTTTGGCTATCTCAACAACCGTACATCCGATCCACTTCAAACTCAGCAGGTGTACTGCTCAGGACTAAAGGAAGCTCAGTGTCAAGTTTAAAGCAAATCAGACGAGGTGAGGTGGCCATTTTGAGGGTTTTTTTTGACACCTCAGAAGGTCGCTGAGCCCCCTGTTGCTCGGCAAAATGATCAAAGGCGAACGTGTGATGAAACAGATCAAAGGCGAGATTGTCGAAGGAATCTCTGTAAAAACTCTGTCTGTGTTTGTACCGCATCTGTCAGTACGCATCAGATTTAACCGCCGAATGCTGGATCTGCACGTTATAAATTGGCGCGAGGTTAATTTTTTTCTTTTAGCAAAAAAGAAGACCAACTGCACAGCCGGTAGGGGAAGAGATGAACGGAACCAAATCTACTGAATGAAGACTCCAGGTCAGTTTGTCTCGTATGGATTTTCCAGTCGATGTGTTTTCAGAGATGAAATGTTCTATAAAGATGTTCCATCTATCCAAAGTGAAAGTGATCAAGACCTCACGTCT
>NW_007579602.1:15662-41486 GCF_000690725.1 Stegastes partitus | reverse complement strand
GATTTGTGTCAGAATGATCAGACAGAACTCTCAAACAGAAAGAAGAATTTGAGAGAGAATAAAACTCAGTGACGCGCCTCAAAAGCAAAATTTGCAAACAAATGATGTGAACGATTGTAAAAGCTATCAGACTTCTAGCATTGTGATTGTACGTCCTTTTGTTCACAGTGTCGCTTAAAAATTTTGAAACAAATCTGACTCGATAAAAAGGTCGCGATACGACGAAGACGCATCTGGATGGATTTGATTTGTCCAAAACAATCGAATATCTGCAAATAAACTCTTTCTAGAGTTTGTTAGTCCCAACGTTAGTGAAGAAACACCAACTGTCAGACCTCCATTTCTAGAACCATTTCACGAACTTTGAAGGCTCGACACTCAACATAAAGTCTTATTTTCCACTGGTTCTTGCCCTAAATGTGACTCAGACATTTCAAAAAGCGTACTACAGGGTCTCTGTTTGTATGTCTTGTCATATGTTTTAGCTAAATGCACTTCAGAGTTCAGATCTTTTACATAAACTTGCATCAGCTGTGAATTAGGGCAGGAGAAGCAGCACCGACAGCGTTAAAGACAAGCAGTTCAGCTTATTCCTGCATCCACTAACATGAGCAGTCGTTTGATGTCATATCTGGGTTCACACGATGACCATAAGTTCAATATTCACTCACCTTAGGGCTGTAATATAAAATAAACATCAGTACAGTTGAAAGAACAGAAACTAAATGGTTGTATAGGTGGCGTGTCAACTTAGTCCGCCTTCTGGAAAGATCATTGAAGATTGTTGGGCTTTCATAATAAACAACACGGTTAAAGGGACCTTCTTAGATTTAGAAACTATGTATATATTTCTCCAGACTTAAACTTCCAGTCTTTTCTGATTCTCTGAATTTTTCGGACCATATTTTGATCTCTGACATTCGAGTGCAACTAACTGGATGTTTATTCTGCAGATAAGTGGTTTTATTTTGACAGTTTTTTTCTTTTTATTTTGTGGCCAAATTAGTGCAAAAAGCTCCAAGTAGGTTCTGTAGTACAAATTAAAGTCAGACAAGTTCACTGCACGGCGTTTTATTCCTAAAACAGTGAAGAACAAGGAAGAGCAACAACACCGCTGCTACCTGCACTCATTATTTTGACTGAACATGGAATATAAATAATATCACTGCCCCCCTGTGCTTCTGTCTCTTTTATAACCAGTAGTTTTTGTGCAGTTTTGGTTCTTCACAGTGACAATAAAAGAGTTGTGGTTCCTTTACACACAAATGTTTGTTTTCCTGATAATAACAAAGTTCAGACAACCTTAACATTTGGTGATATATGTATATATTGCTGCATGTATGTATGCAAAGATACAACATATTATTGCATTTATATTATTACAATATTGGCAGTGATGCACAGATGGTGAACATTTAGCTCCATGAAAAACTCTGTGCTTGTTTGATTTATTTTTATTTATTTTATTGTAATACTTCTAGAAAACAAAACAGCGTCAGAAACTAGAAACAAATATGTGTCCGGGGTCTTCTTTTATTTTCATACTTCTATACTTTCCAATTTCATAGTGTAGCAACCCTGTCAGTGTCATTTCACGTAATCCACCTTTAATACGCAATTATTGATTAGGGAAGTAAGAATTGATTTTACACTAAAAGTTGTAGCTGGTGAACAATATACTCAATCAAACATTTCTGTAACTACAAAAATAAATGTTTTTGAAATCTTTTTTGTTGTTGTTTTTACCAGGTTTTTTGTACTCAGAGTGGATTGTTCGTCTAAGAGCTATAAAATTAATTCTGGTGTTCCTCAGGGTTCAATTTTAGGTCCTCTACTTTTTAATCTGTGTGTTACACTAAGAGACATGGAATCAGTTTCCAGAGCTACGCTGACGACACACGGCTGTACATCGCCAATTGATGCCCTTTTTAATTGTATTTTAGACATTTTTACAGCTCAGCCAGGACAAAACTGAGGTTGTGGTCGTTGGAGCCGAAGCGCAATGAGACGAGCTCATCTCACAACTACAAGCTCTTCCATTAAAACAATGAAAACAAGTGAAAAATCTTGGATTTAGCAAACAATTTTGAGCCCAAGATGGCTTTTTCTAACTTATAAACCATCACCAAACTAAAGCAGAGACGCTAGTAGGTGCTTTTATGCAGGATTGATTACTGTGATGCTTTCTAAGAAGACGATAATTCCTCTCCAACGAAAATCTGCAGCAGGAGTTCTAACTAAGACCAGAAGGAAGGTCTCTGTACTGGTTTCCTTTAAGAACTGATTTTAAGATCCTTTTATTAGTTTATAAAACTCTTGCTCCTTCATATTTATCCAATTTGTTTTTATCCTCAGAGCCCTCTGGTCGTGGCTTTTAGTGTCTGGGGGTTGTTGGTGCGTTTTTATGTCTGTTATTTGTGTTTTATTTGTATGAATAATGGTCTATGAATAAAGTCTGATTGGTCGGTTGGTTTTCTGTAAAGCCACTACGCGAACCACAGTATTTACCTGCTTGTGTTTTCAGCATTTCAAAGTGTTTTCCAGCCTCCGTCTGTTTGGTTTCATGTCTGCTGCCTGCAGAGCATCTTTTCAACCAAGGACTCATTTTGTGCTTCTGCCGGAACGCGTGAGGCTAAAAACGCCGATATGGAAACGGGCAGAACTGCTGCTCTCCGGCGTTTATCGTCCCTTTGTGCTGCATGTGGGCATGTGTTGCTGAAATGGATTCATCTGTCTGCAAAATGCCTCTTCGCTGAGATGAAAATGACCTCGGCCTCGTGTGATTCCAATTCCTCTCTCAGCAGTGGTGTGAAATTTTAACCAAGCGTCAGCGGCCAATAAACAGCCCCCCAACGAGACGCAACGAGAGCAAATGTAACCTCTGATCAGGGATGGAAAGCGACATTTCATTTTTTACGCTTCCTGCAGAGCCTCCTTTCAGGCCCCGGCTCTTCTGATCAATATTGCACAAACACCGCGAGACTCCTCCGACCTGAGAGACGCTGTTTTGTCTTTCCATCAGCGGCTTTCACGGCTCTGAGAGCTGCCAGCCGGATAAAGTCGGAGCTAAAAAAGTCTTACAGTAAAACAGTACAGCGCTCACACGTCCCCAGACTCACAGTTACGTGGGAGGAAGAACCAAAAGGACACGACAATCACAACGGTTACAGCGAGCAGCCAGACTCGCTGCTCTTATCTTTCCCTTTATCTGCTTGATAAAAGCGCCGAGTGTGAAATTTTAGCCGCCTGGAGGTTTGGAAGCGGTCTCACAACATCGAATCCTGAGGACGGAGCTACTTCAGATACGTGGCGTCCTTGACAAAGTGACTGAACACGAACCACGGCGGTCTGCAGGAACTCTGAAGGATCAGTTAGCGGCCACAACATTAAAACCACCACAGGTCATCTGAAGAACTTCATTTACTTCTATTACTATTATTAAAATAAATTTATTTATGGATTTCTCCATACATTTACATATATTTTAGTCTGTTCAGTGTATCATTTATTACTTTATTTTTTTTAACATTATTTTCTTATTCTGTTTTTATGAATTTTGAACTCTGTCCAAAATTCTTATTTTATTTTCATGAGTTTAATTTAATATTATTTTAAATTTAATTTAATTTGTTTTATTTACCTTCTCATTTTTATTTCTGTTTTTATTAATTTATCCGGATATTTTTAATTTCTTAATTTAATTTAATTTAATTTTCCTTTCATTTCATTCTCTGTATTTTTTTTTTAGATCACTTTATTATTTTTCATTTATTTTATTTACCTTCTCATTTATCTTTTCATTTCTATTTTTATTAGTTTATTTAGATATTTTTAATTTTGTTTTTATTTCATTTATTATATATTTTTATTTTTATTTGACATTACTTTATTTTTATTATTATTAATTTTATTTAATTTAACCTTTTTATATCATCTGGTGTTTCCTGATTACAAACATTATTTCGAATCGCGTTTCCTTTAAGTTCCTTAATCTTTGTGTTTTTGAGTCCTTCATTTATATCATGGTGTTGGGAGCATCACGTATGATTTGTATTGTTTTATTTCATTATTATTCCTTTTATTTGTAAAGCCCCTTGTGTTACATTTCACTTCCTTAAACTATTCTGTGCTTGTGTGATTAATTAAAACTTATAATTAAATATAGACGAGGTGGTTTTAGCCAGTAGACACTTTGGTAAACCACACATTTATATCTGTGATCTGAATTAAGGATTGATCATTTTTCAGTAAATTTCCCATAAAAAGAATCATTTCTCCATAATAAACCTTAATAATTGTCTAGTTGGCTAAATACCCGGCGTCCTCCCTCTAAATGTGACTACATATGACCTGTAGTTATGTTACTACAAATATAAATGTCATGATTTAAGGCTGAAGGTAAATGTTTGCTCAAACAACCACTTACAGTCTTGTTTCCATATTTGTAGTAATAAAACATGTCTGTTTTATTCCTGTCATGTGCAGGACATAACTGGCAAACTGCATGTGAACAGTAATAGAATCAGAAACTATATAATACACTGAGCTGTGTGAAAATGCCATTGAAGACTAAACCTGTTTGTCTCCTACAGAAAAACATCGACTGTCAACGCAAATGATGGAAAGATGTGTTAAATGAAACTCAGAGATGTGCTAATCTAGCTTAGCTTCCCTGCAGGAACCTGTAACATCTCAGTAGCTGAGGAAACACCCAAACTGCAGGACGACCCAAAAGCCGGGTCGACCCCCAGCAGGCCAGACCAGAATAAAGGCTAAAAACAAAACTATAAATATCTGCAATACAGGAGAATGGAGGAATGACATGAACAGTGCATGAGGTTGTGTGTTTCTCTGTCTTTAAAGACTCTTTAACCTAAATGCTAGTGCGTGCTAACACACTGACTGAACAGTCATAATGCATAATAATGAAGAAGCTGGATGTCCTACCCATGATGTAGATCTTGTTTCCTCTGACGAAGGGCGTGGCTCCGTACCGCGGCGTCGGCATGGAGGCCATCGGCTGCCACTGGTCCTTCTCGGCCTCGTACACTCTGACCAGAGCCTGAGGCGTCGTGTCGGCGCCCATACCGCCCAGCGCGTACACCTTCCCGTCTGCAGAGACAAGAGGGACATTTATTAATCGAGGTGGTTAACGCCAAAGTGAACCACATTTACTAGTTCTAGAGAAGAATGGGGTCAAAATAAACATCCTGGTTGTTGGAGGAGTCGTTATATGGATCCAAAGATGTGCCAACACCGTCCAGAGACAGAAACAGCTGCTCTGTGATGACTTGGTTAAGTTTTAATTTCCTATTGCTGAGTGCCAAAGCGGGCCCAACCACATTTTCTACTTTGTGAGAAAACAACTGATTCAAGGTTTATCTTGCTGAACAGCACTGAAGAGTTTACATCATCAGGAACTAGAGATACTTCTGAGGACCATGGGGTAGAAATAGATGCTTGGTGGTTGTTCATAAAGGTTTGTTTAACCCAATTGTACCTACAAGTTGAGTTTTCACGGGGCTTGGGGTCACGCTGTCCGCCATCTTGAACTACCTGCGATTTAATGGTCAGCTGTTCCTGTGGCTTGGTCCAGTTTGCCACTAACTTTCCATGCCAAAACCATTATGGGCCACATTGTGACACTACTAGTGGCCTGTTGGTTGGACCACTTTGCCACGAACTAGTCGACCATATACAACTCAACTTTGGATTTTTGGTGGTTTGGCCCACTTTGGTACTGAACCCTCACATATCAGGACTACCAGTTACTCTCCAATAGATCCGTCTCAACCTTAAGGTGAACATGAGGTCCAGCTGGTCTCGCTGTCTGGTCCGCTAACTGTCTCATCCATCCAACCTGCAATATTTATGCCCAGAAACTTCCCCCGTGACCCCGGCGGTACTTTTTCCACAAGGACATGCAAACATCCTGCGACCGCCGCTGTGTCGTTAGAGGAAGAGATGCTGAGCAGGCAGCGCTGCAGAAGGACTGCAGGGAGGCAAGAACCAAGGAACGGAGATGAAAGAGGAGCAAAGTGGGGGAAGGAAGCAAAGATTAAAACAGCAAGCAGAAGGGAAGGGAAGGAGGGTAAAGGAGAACAGAGAGGCGACATTAACAGCCCATTAGCCCTGCGAAAGTTGTGACAGCTCAAACGCGAGAAACCTGAGAGAGCGGACAGATGACGCATCCGCAGAGCTGTGACTTAAACTGTGAAGAATAAAGCAATAATAAATCTGTCACTCGAGACGCAGCTCAGCCGAGTAAAATCCAATTTTTTTTTTTCACTGTTGTACATAAAATAAACGGCACAGCGAGGACGTGTTACTGTACAGATGTAGGAAATATACATATAAAGGCACCAGTGGAGCTTTATTTGGTGGATTTGGTTCTTTTTAAGCCTCATTTTTTATCAGTAGTGCCAGAAAAAAATGACTTTCAACTGGGTTTTTGTTTGGATCATGACAGATAAGACTCCTACTTGACTACCAGACCTGGGCGCTGGATGAAATAATGAGGGATCAGGCTTCGTCTTTTAAGAGCTCAGGGCCTTAATGAGCGTGTTGGTGCAGCGGCTAATCCGCAGATCGACCTCGTGATCCCTCAAGCTTAAAATAACTCGACTATGAAATGTACAGTTTAAAAGTATTTTGGTCGTCCTGGATTGGCTCACGCTGCGTTCCAAGTCAGCTTCAGAAAACTGTTCCAAGAGCATTAAAACGTCATGAAGCTGCTCATTGATTAACGATAAACACAGCGAGAGGCAGCTGCAGCAGCAGCTGGTCGTGTTTATGAGCATTTACTACACCCTTGTTCCTAAATAAAGACGAGTTCTTACTAAATGTTTACAACTGTTGGTGACTCACTGAATGACAATGCTAGCATTAGCTTATACGCTATTTAGAGTGAAAAGTAAATGAAATAATATGGAGCTTATAAAACTTCTTTGATGCTGTTGAACAACACATCTGGCGAAACGAGCAAATGATATTAATTAAGCTAGCATACTGAGAGGTTTGTCTAAACCATGTGAATATATTTTTAACAAACCTGAAACACAGCAAACGCTCCTGTACAACGTCACATAAATGTCAAATTACTCAAAACTGAAACATATCTCAATGATTGCATTTTTAAAAGTTGAACAGTCGAGTATTTCCTCTTATGAATAATCAAAAACAAACACTTTTGAAAGATTATATTGAAAATACACGCCCCAAAGTAGAAACACAACAACACTGAATAACGCTCAAACTAAAACGGAAACCGATTTACAATTAGTGGAACTGCATGAGAACGGCTATAAAAGGACCTGTGCACGCCAACATCATGACTCCACATGAGGGAAAAACACCAGAAGGACTAAAAAAGTGACCGCCGATGGAAAAGGATACAGGAAGATCAATGAACAACAGCTGCAGCATTAATCAGGAGCTATACAACAAGTAAAAGCACCACTGATCAGTGCTGCTGGTTATCAACAACCCTCACTGTGTTTGGGCACAAAACTGCAAGACGACACTTTGGTAGAGAACATATAAAGATCTAAAGAAGTCAGTCTGTGTTGAGATGAGACCAAGATGAATTTGTTGAGGATCACAGTGGACGTATAGTCCTGACAGTGAAGCACGGAGGCGGCAGCATCATGATATGAGGCTGATGAGTGAAACAAGTTTTGGGGAGACGACGGGTATCGATGGATAAACCAAAGTACGGGCTGACGAGGCGACTCCCAGCCTGCAGGAGGCTGAAGAAGAGGAATATTCCAGCATGAGAACCATCCGAAGCACAAAGTTTTCAAAGAAGAGTAAAGTTAAAACATGACGCGGCCTCAAGTGTGTCGCCTGAACTTAATGATTAAAGATTTAAAGGCAGAGCAGCTCGTCTCTGAAGAATGACAGAACATGTCTTCAGAAATGTTTTAAACTTTAAATATCCTTCGATGAATAAATAAAAACGACGTCTATTACCTGCTGACAAGGAAATGTGCTGCTGCAGCGGCTTCCTGTTCTCATAGAAAGTTTTTCATCCGACCAGCTGATGAAAGTTTTTTTTTAGTGCTTTGTATAAAAACATGACTCATATATATTTTAGATGTTTAAGTTTGAACAAAGGCTCTCTGTATGTTGTTCATTAAACCGTCTGTTCTCGCTTTAGGGCCTTTTTCCTACTACAAAGGTAAGTACAACCATTTTCCATTTATTCTAAGTGATGAAGAAGAAAGTTTAGTGAAAGATCCTCGTTATAAATTTAAACACTTAGACTCTAAATTTGGGAACAAGCGTCATGAGATGTTTGTGAAGGATGATGAAGACAAATATCGTTAAATATATAAATATAAATATAGTTACATTTAAATTACTGATGCACGATATTAAAATTTCTGGCCAATACCGATAATAACATTTCTGATATCGCCGATAACCGATATTACCGATATTCAGTTTTTGTTCACACTGAAAAATGAGCAGAAGTAAGCACTGTGAGAAACTATTCAGAAGAAGCCCAAATTAGACCACACAGTCTTCTTTATGACAAAAGTAAAACATATTTAAACATATTTTAACGTATTTGAGACCAGGATGATTTAAGTAAAAACATTTGTGAAATAGCAGCGATATCAAATGTTAGACGGTCATCAGTTTTTCACATCAGCTAAATTTGTTCATCGGACCGATACCAATATATCGGGAAAAAACACAAATATCGGCCGATACCGATGTGGTGGCCAATATATCGTTCATCCCTAGTTTAAATGTGCAAGTGACAAAGTGCTGTGTTGAGAACTTTAACGCCTCCTGAATAGAATTTGTAGTTTTCTTTCCAACGATTTTCCTCATTTGCAGCTTGAAGGGATGGACGCCTGAATTATTTCAGTTTTTAATGATCATCTTCTAAATTATCCCGATAAAAACTCCCTCATGGCTGGAGAGAAATCTGAAAGCAAGTTGAGTTTCTGTGTGTGTGGAAATAAAGTTGAACTGGAGTCGATCGACCAGCGAGGACGAAGCAGAGGTTTAACATGCAGGACGAGTGAGGACTGACTCAGCGCCGCACAAAAGGAAACGACTGTCAAACTGTCCGTCAGACTCAAATTGCTTCACTCCGGCTTTTACGACTTCCATAATCTGCTTTGGCACGCCGGCGCGATAAGTGTTTCCTTGTACAATTAAACGAGAACCTGTTTTCGCCGAGATTAAACGTGGGGGGGAAGGAGCGCTGACGGGCCCAGAGGAGGGCTCCATGTCCGGAAGTTTCATTTTAAACAAGTTCTCTGAGGAAAGTTTGGGTTTCATCAGGAGGTAAATCAAAAGAAACTCGTCCTGGGTCAGACACCGGAGCAAATGTACCCTAGGAAAAGAAAGGATTCAACCTTTTTTGTAATATTTGATGTGAATTAGTGGAATAGATTCACCTCCCAGTCTTTAACCTCCACATGAAGCCAAATGCTGATTGTTGTGAAACTCTGTGACCATCTGAGGTGTAAATTAGACGACATCAGGCAGCTTTCCTCTGCAGGTGGCGCAAATATAGACAGAAACTGGGCCCTAATTGGCTCTTTCTGTTTCCATGACATCAGCTCGTCAAAGCGACCACAGATAGCACTTAGCGGACGTAGCTAACCAGAGCAGCAGAGGGTTTGCTTCGTTGGACGTCGACGTCAAGAAGGCAGAAAAAATGGTTGTTGTTGGTGTTTTGAGTTTAACCAACCAGTTAAGAGCCATTTTTTCAGGGATAACAGGATAATAAAGGTGGTTCGGTGCTGTTTTCTACCCCGAAAATGACCCTGGAAAAGTTCTGGGGTGGTTCTCGTGGTTGGAACAAACAGAGGTTAAGAGATCAGTGGTGCTGATGCTTTACAATCAAATAAATGACTGGAGAGGAACGTTCAAGTCACGTCTGTAATAATCTAATGAGGGAATGTTTGAACAGCAGGTATAAGTTCTATGTATTTACTAAAGAAAAGCGGGGAACGTTCCCACAACGTTGGCTAACATCACCTACAAGTTCTAATAATGTTTGAAAGCAGTTTAATCTAATGTTCACAGAACGTTTTAAGAATATTTGTAATGTAAAATAATGTTCCCGTGAGGTGAAACGCGAACAAAGACGGAACGTTTTAACATTCAGACGATGTTGTCAGATTATGTTTCAGGATAACAAAAGAAGAACGTTCTCAAACCAACATTCTCAGAAGATGTTTCTATGATCTTAAGTATAAACAAAGGTGGAACATTTTGCCTGCAATGTTCTGGGGATGTTAATGTTGAGAACGTTCTTCTAGGAAAGGTTCCATGACAACAAAGAAAGGATGTTCCCAATGCAACACTTGGAAAATGTTTCAAGAACCTCCTCAGAACATCTTTAGAGAACTTTATTCGGCCTTTAGGAAGAACATCTTGGAACCTGAAAGAAGACTTCCTGCTGAAAACATCACTAGAACGCTGCAGAACATTTTAAATATTCAAGAGACCTGAAAGAACAGGAAACAAGAGGACGGTCTTTTCCTGTAGTTTGTTGGATTCTGCACAAATTCAATCGACGATAAACCCAACGTTGACCCTTTAAGGTTCTCACAACTTTCCGTAGTAAAGAACCTAAATGGAAACAACACACAACACCTACATGGCATAGAACCGTAAACACATGAACAGCAGCTTCACACTTCGTCTGCTGGTGTCAGTCGTTCTGTCGATTGTTGAAGTTCAAGAACAAAGGTGAGAATGGAAACACAAAACATCGGATAAACAGTGAGAAGATTTGACGACCTCCCTTCACCTCCCTTCACTTCCCTTCACCTCCCTTCACCTCCCACACAGCTTCCTCTGAGGCCCTGACAACCGACTAAACGCTCATGCAGCACCTTCACACCTTCGCCAGAAAGTGATTTACGACGTCTTTCTCACTCGTCCGTTCACACAGGCGAGGCCGTCCACGCTCAGGGTTCATGGATTCAGTCCAGTGAGCGACCAGAACCGAGCCGCCGCAGCACCTGAGTCACGGCGGCCGGTTCAGTCAGGGTCCAGTGTATAGAAAAACTCTGACGCACTGAGTTATTTTAAACCTTTTGTAGTCTGGACCTTCACCTCGGACCAATTTGCTGCAGGAGATGAAATGTATTATCCTCCTGTGACAGCGCAGCAGCTCCACAGGATTCACTCGGGTTCAGAAATACAGTTATAGTCACACGTCACTGTATGCTTCATGTGTATTCGGCTTTATAGTTATGTACGTATATAATTATATATCTATTTATATTTAACACAGGGTTTTTGGTACGTATTTTTCACTTTAGTACTTTTTTTTGTGTATTTTTCACTTTATTTTTTATTTTTAAAAAAATGTTTAACTTTAGTACATTTGTTTTTAAATATTTTTAACTTTAGTACATATTTTTTTTATATTTTATACTTTAGTACTTTTTTGTATATTTTACACTCTAGTGATTTGTTTTTCTATTTTCCACTTTAGAATTTTTTGTGTGTATTTTTTTTACTTTATTACATTTTTTCTTTTTAATATATTTTTAACTTTAGTATTTTATTCTGTATATTTTACACTTTAGTTTCTAAAAAAATATGTCTAACTTTCAGAAATTATTTATATATTTTTTACTTTAGTTTTTTTGTATATTTTTTTACTTCAGTCCATTGTTTTGAATATTTCACTTTCTTACATTATTTCTTTTTATATATTTTTTAAACTTTTTTCTTTGGTATATTTTACACTTTAGTACATTTTTTAAAATTTTATTGTACATTTTTGTTGTTGTTCTTCGAATTATTATTGATAACAACAACGACAATAATAACTAATAATAAACTGTACCTGATATTTCTGATTATTCATTTATTTTTAATGTATTTGTGTTTGTTGTGGTGGTCACTTTACTCTTTCTACTTAGTTCTGCAACAACAGAGTTTATTCTATTCTATTCTATTCTATCCTGATGCAGGTCTGATTAACATGCTGAGTTCAGTTCTTTCTACATAAAACACTGAGAAAACTGATTACTTTTTGAGTTTCTTGAACCTGCTTTGTGTTCATTTTACTGAGTCCTGCTGCCAACGACCAACACGTGGAACAGTGTGAAGAACTATTTAGACAAACTGATGCAGTACAGAGTACCTCAACGCTGCTGCTTCAGAGTCGACCGCAGTGTTTTCCACACTTAGAAAATTAAATCTATCACCAAGTATGACCAAGAGACTAATATCATGAAGATTATCTGTAAGAACAAAACAAACCAGCAACAACAACAACATTCATATGCGACCCGATCCATCTATAAATCCTGTATCTATGGCAGGTTTGACCTCATGAGAAGCCGCTCTGCACCAGATGCTCTCAGCTGCTGAGCTCCAGCAGCAGCAGGTGATTTGTGGATAAATGTTGTTTTCTTGCTGCCCTGAGTTTCACCTCTCAGGCAGCGCAGACGACGCCCCAATTAACGGCTGGAGGACCCCAGACTGTCCGCAGACAGTTTGCTGTTGGGGAGAAAAATGAGTTCCTGCCGGCTGCCGACCATCTCGCAGAGTCTCAGGAGGACAATTAAGGGACATTAGCAGCTCGTCCTGAAAGCAGCCCAGACAGGAGGAGGTCGGAGCAGCAAAGATGCAAACAGTCATCGTAAAGCATCGAACGTCTGGCAAAGACAAAGACTCTCTGACGTCCATCCAACCTTCAATATGAACATCAAGAAACTTCAAACCTTCAAATCATCAGAAACCAGGATGAAAGAATGTTTGTCGGCAGTTTGTCATGATTCAAACAAAACTAAAGCCAAAAACATTTAAATCAACAACGACGACCAAATGTTTGTTGTTGTTTTTTTAACTTCTCGGCTGAATTGAACTCTATGGACTCACACAGCTGATCCTGATTCATCACATTTTCCTCGACAACATAAAACATCTGCAGTTTTCCATTTCACACATTTCTCATCACTGTCAGGAGGAAGGTGTCGAATAAACGACACCATCGGTGACCATCGAGTTCAGGGTTAAACTCCAACATGGTGGAAATTAATCAAAATAGAAGGCTGGTTACTTAAATAAATGGTGCAAGTGTTTGTTAAAACCTCTACCGACGAGACAAAAGTCCAACAAAAGTGCAACACGGACTGTTTCACAAGCAGCTAAAGCAAATCGCAGTTTCAAATTTAGTTAAATTCCATTTATGGTGCATTTTGTTGATGACATAGTGTTTGTAAAATCAGTATTTTGGCTGCAGCTTGGAAGTGAGTCTTGGTGAACACGTAGTCTTAATGAGTTAACGTTGTCATGGCTCAGCCGTAGCGCTGCCGGTGAAATGAACAGTCCAAACCAACGTCGTCTGGAGCTGTACGGGTTTATTTGCTCACTTCAATCTAGTATTAAATGGACGAGTGCGTTTACCGAGTTCACCAACAAAAGCAGCAGCTTCAAAACTGTTTGCCCTCTTTTCCGTCTAGCAACACCTGACAGAAGGTTCCCGCCTTAAATTCATGCCTTTAATCCCGTCGTCTGATTTATGATCCTCACCGTTAAATGTTCTAAATGTGGAACGATCTACAGTTTATGCAGCTTGAGGTAATTCACTGTAACTGCACCTTTATATTTGCACGACTTCTAGTCATTACTTGTTGTTCAGCAAAATCCAGAAGTGAGGCTCCTGTTTGTCGAACTCCTGACATAAGAAGGTTTCCATAGATGCACTTCTTCTAGATTTCTATGTTCTGTATCAGCACATCTGCTGCTGTACTCTAAAAACGTCTGATTTCTTTCTTGTTTCTTAACGACAGCTTGTTGATATTCTGCTAAACTCTCAAACAAGAGCAACTACCAGTAAACAGATGCACAATTTGTGATAAAATCTGGTGCTGTGTCGCATTTTGTGGTTAAAAAAAACAGAATAAATAAATGATAACAGCACGAAGCTCCGACTACAAAAACTCAGACGTCTTCCAGAGTCTTGGACGGTTTCTATCTGGATGTGGAGTTACATTCAGGAGGGCAGAGACACCTGTTGCCGTGGCAACTGTGAAAAATGCAAAAATTAGACTAATGCATCCTCAGTATCTGTGGACGAGAACTAAAAATATATGTGTTCATATGAAGTTGATGAGCACTGGAGCACATCAGAGCACTGAGTCAAGATCAGGTGCCACGTTCAGAAAAAAAACATCCAATAATACGCGGCGCTGCTCCAGGTGCGTGACGTCACCTCCGACCTGCGAGCGGCCACGTGCACGTGCGCGAGTGTGCACGTGTCGCCTTTCCTCCGGCCGCGTCCAATCAGGCCTCTAATTAGAGGAGCCTGTCCGCAGCCCGTCGCCCCCGGAGACGCCATGGCAACCACAGCATAACCTACAGACCGCTGCGATTATGGGCTGGCTGTCGGGCTGCTTCCACTGAGTCACAGGAATCAAACAATGATGCTCCAGACCGAGAGATGTTTTTATTTTTATTTGCAGCTTCCATCTCTCATCTGTCGACGTCCGTCCCTCTTCTTCTTCTTCTTCTTCTTCCTCCGACAGCTACTTTCACTTCACTTTCATCATTTCCTCGTTTTTTTTCTCTCCCTCCCCATTCGGTTTAATTGACTGTTTCATCCGTCTATCGTTTCATCCTTTTATCCTCCCTCCTCCTCCTCCTCCTCCTCTTCTTGTCTTTTTCCATTAGTTCTTTTCCATTTGCTAAGAAGTCTAATGCAGCGTTCAGCTCCCGATGCTGGACGATGCGCTGCGGAAACATCACACAGAGGACAAAGACACCAGCAGGAAAAAAGTGGATTTCATTTTTGACGTTTTGCACGAAATCACATTCGTCCGTTTAATAATCATTCTGTTTAACGAGGCAAAAAAATAAAAGCGTTTTCAGGCTCAACAAACTGTAAAATACATCTAGAGGTCGCAGCGACTGATGTTTTTTATGGAGATTTTTAAAAATAATCGCTGAAAAATTGGTTTGTTTTCTGCAGCATCTCAAAAAAAAAACAAAGTGTGTTTTAAGGACATTCTACATTTCATTAGTACGACTGAATTTAGAACCTTTCTGATGATAAATGAGGCTCCTGGACTTTAAAATTCTGTTTTCAGCCGCTCACACATTTAATTTCTTATCAATAAATAACATTTAAACTGTAAATGACAGTGTGTAGAACTGCTGTTTGTCTCGAGTTAATTGCAAAACATGATTCCTTAAAAGCATCGTTTAGTTTTTACAGAAACACAACTTTCACTTCTTGCCTCCTATTTTCTGTTTCCTCCATTTCAGCTCTCTGGGAAACCAGAAGTGCTGTTATTTCTCTTTTCCTGCGCCGGTTCCACGACTGCAGATCACATTTACTTTGTGCCATAAACGGAGCCTCTATTTTCTGCAGAGAGCTGAAAGTGAAAGCGACGCTCACAGGGAGCCGCTCTGAGCCCCGACGGCGTCGTTAGTCTGAACAATCAGCTCGTAAAAAAAACTGCCACCGTGATGGTAAAACCTCACTGCAAGCTCATTTCTGACTGATTAAAATGTAGTTTATTAAACCCACTGAGGTCCAGGTTAAGACTAAAACATCCAAGAAAATGTCTTTTTTCCTTCTCACCTGTGAAACTCTGGTTTTCCAACAACCTGCTGACCTCCTGAGATCCAGCCGAGCCGCTTCTACAAACCAGGCGCTGATAAATAATCAGGCCAGCGTCGCTATTTTTAGAGGCTCGGTCTGGATTAAAAACACTTAAAGAAAAAACCATGATGGAAAAGTTGAAAGGAAAATAAAAAATGCGAGCAGAAGGCCAGATGCTGCTAATCTGCTTCATCTCATGTATTTGTGAAGGAGAGGCGGCTGAAGGGCGACTCGTATAGCTGGGTGTTTCCTTCTTTATCTCTTGTGAGGCTTCGATCTTCATTTAGAAGAAGTGACTGAAGATAGAAGTGAAGATAGTGGACTCTGATGGTGGTCACAGATCAGTGCTGCCTTTAGGTCCTGCACAGTTCCAGTACTACAGTAATGCCAGTACTACTGTGGTATCTGCGGCAGAACCGAACCGTCCTAAAGTCCAGTTCTGAGCGTCTGACGGTGACTCAAAGGATCCACAGTGACATTTAAAGGCCACGACTCTGATCAATAGCAGATCAATGAACTGGTCCTCAGGCTTCTGGTCTCTACATCGTTTTTAGTTTTCTTTCTTTCATTCTTTGATTTTTTTCTTTCTTTCTTTAGTTTTTTTCTTTCTTAAGTTTTCTTTCTTTATTTCTTTCAATTGTTCGCTCTTTCTTTAGTTTTCCTTTTTTCTTTCTTTCAGTTTCTTTCGTTTTCTTTCTTTTTCGTTTGTTCTTTCTTTCTTTAGTTTTCATTTTTTCTTTCTTTGGTTTTCTTTCTTTCTTTCTTTCTTTCTTTCTTTCTTTTCCATCTCTGTACTTTCTTTGTTCTTTCTCTACTTTCTCTTGGACGTACCAAACTCTTCCTTCAACCTGCGATCAGACTTCAACCACCACCCCGCTAGAATTTGTTTGTTCCAAAAACGTTCTTAGAAAGTTCTGCAACGTCCTAGTTTTCAAATGGAAGTTTTCTTTAATTTTCCAGATTGTTCCCATTGAACACACAATAAAGTTCCCTAAAGACGCTCTTGAAACGTTCTTTAAACCTTTCCTTAGAGGCCTTCCTGTGTTATCAGGTAACATTGTGGGAACGTCCCTAAAACGTCCTCAGGATGTGTTCCACGTGTTGAGTGTTGGTTTGAGAACATTCCAAATTTGTTCTCATGGAACATAATCTGACAACATCCTCTGAATGTTGAAACGTTCCATCTTAGTTCCCTCTTAACCTCACAGGAACATTGTTAGAAATGATAAATATCCTCTGAGCATTAGCTTTAAAACGTTTTCTTCCAAACATTAGTAGAACCTAATGTTAGCCGACGTTGTGGGAACGTTCTCTGCTGGCTGGGTTTCTATTACGCCTGCAGAGATCAGTGGTGACGGATTAAACGGCAGCCGTCAGCGTCCTCTTTACCGAGTCTAAGGGTGGATCAATAACCTGTCAGGAAGCTCCGCTCCACGACCGAGAGTCTATTCAGGAGCATCTGAGGATTCGGCCGGTCGCGGAGAAACGAATCACGAAGCACAAAAGGAAGCAGGTGAAAGTTAAAACTCAGACCTGCAGCAGCCGTTGAAGTGCTGACGTCCTCTTTTCTCGGCTCTCAGCGAGCGGACGGGACAGAAATAGACGAAGCAGACGGCGTATAAATAAAAACCGCCTCCGAGGTCGACTTTTGCTTCACCAGTCAGATAAAGAAGCGCCTGAACTTAACCTTGAACCGACGGAAACCAACAAGTCCTCCTGAAGGATTAGAGACGTCTTCACCTGAGGCACAAAAACAGCCCGGAGACGACCGCTGTCGTCATGGTTACGACGATAAAACACTCACAGCATAGGGTTGTGCAATGAACTAGTCAGGGGCAGAATAAACGAGAGAAGCAGTTTAAGACAAACTAAACATTAGAACTAAATAAAATGCAGTATAAAAATTTAATTTAAAGATGTTGCAATAGGAACTAAACAGCAGTCTGATGAGTTAAAGTGCAGCGCTGCACCCGTTCACCAACCCCGAGCTCCTCCCTGCATAAACATCATGGCTTTAAATCTGTCATCTCACGTCCAACACGTTAAACCCACAATTTATAGCTAAACTAACCCTGACGATTGTCTTAACTAGATTAATTAGAATTAATTAAAGTGCAATTTAAAAAATAGAATATAAAAATGCATCACTTTTGCAAGAGGAAAGAAGTAAAATGTATTTATACAGCACCTTTCACAGACACAACATCACAAAGTGCTTTACAACAATAATAAACAACAACAAAAACATTAATTATAAAGGTAATAAATAGAAATAAATAAAATAAACTGCAGTCCAGAAGTGCAGCGTTGCACCCGTTCACCAACCCCGAGCTCCTCCCTGCATGAACATTATGGCTTTAAATCTCACATCCAACACTTTAAAGTCACAATTGCGAACTAAACTAACACCGATGATCGTTTTAACTCGTAGCAGCAGCTTTGTTGTCACTATATTGAGCTCAGACAAGAATATAGCGAAATTTAAATAATGCTCCGGAGGCATGAAAAACGTTTAGAAGCAATTTAAGTGAAACAAAACATTAAAATTAAATAAAATGCAACATAAAAATTGCATTTAAAAATGCTGCAATAGGAACTAAACAGCAGTCCAGTGTGTTAAAGTGCAATGCTGCACCCGTTCACCAACCCCGAGCTCCTCCCTGCATAAACAACTCACGTCCAACACTTTAAACTCACAATTGCTACGTGCATGAGAGGCTGCTACCAACTAAAAACACAACTGTGGGCTGTAATAAGCTGCTCACACTCTCATCACCTTGAAGCTAAAATTACACTAAGACCACAGAAATTTCACCGGATCTGACGGTTACTCATCGTTCCAAGGCCTCCGGTCGATACACATGTGCATACAAACACGCCTCAGGGTTAGCGTCCATCGATACAGCTCGTTTTCAGCACCAACGCTTTTATTTTATATTCTGGCTAAATGTGCATCCTCTGCTTTCGTTTTAAGATAAGAAAAGATACGCCTCCATTAATCCCCACGGCGGGGAAATGAGGACTGTGTAAAAATGTAGGAAACATGCATAGAAAAATGAAAATAAACAAGAAATATACATGGAGTACTGTAGATGTTGTTGATGTTGATTCATCTGGATGTGGAAGGTAACGATATTGGTCTTGATAAAAACAACATCATTGGACAGATTGGTCGATAAATAAAAATACTGATAGAAGACATACTGATATTGGACAGATTCTTGAAGAAACTGAGTTTTTTAAATGCACAAAATACTCCTGATGCACAGGTTTCCATGTGTTGATTCAAGTTCTTTTGGTTGTGTGTAAATTTAGGGAACAACTATTTGCTATTCATCATTAAAAACCATTATAAGAACCTTATATTTCACCATGTGGCTCACTTAAAAAATAATCAATGATGCATTCGGATCATAAATGGTAGCATATGGCTGCCGCCCACCACATATCTCATAATGAAAACAATTACTTGCACAGTTGTGCAGCAGCTGGTTTGTGTCATTTGGCTCAAACGCACATAAGCAGGCTGGACGTGTTGCTTTGTTAGGAAGCCATCAGAGGTAACTGTGGGTGGACGCTGGAGGCCAGAAATAGTCCAGCCTGCTGCTAATAATAGTTTCACTGTGACGCTGTGGACGGTAGATGAAAACATCAGGCAGCCTCCAGCACAAGAGCCGGACCGAACCAACCTGCAGTCCGGAAACCATGAAGACGGATTTCCAAGAAAAACAGCACCGACGTTTCAGCTAAAAGCCGTTAGTTCTACTTAAACCGTGGCCTAGCCTCATCTTTACCTGCTGATAGACGAGTCTGATCAGAAAACTCTTCTATGTGCAGCTACAAACGACTGTTTCTTTGAAAAATATAGTTTTCTTTAGGAATTGTTGCCTTTATTGACAGAGACAACAGAGCAGGACAGCAAATACAGGAGAAAAGAAAGATTCAGGAAGTGACTGCAGCACATAGTCTGGTTGGCTGTAATCTAAATTAATAGCATCAGCGGCCATGTGGTCCATGTGGCGCCCTACCAACTCAGCTATTGGGTCACCCCATAGATTACATTTATGGTCATTTAATTAGGTTGTAGTTGTCAGATTAGTGGGAGAAGCCACAACCGTAGCGTTCCTAGATTCCTAACTGGCTTGATTTTGCTGATTTTTTAAACTGGGTTTTAAGAGTCAATACTGGTTTTTAACCCTTTGTAGGGCACTCGTTGAAATATTTGGACATTTTGAATTTTAACCCTGGAGTGTTATTGGTGGATATAAGAGGGGTTTTTACACTTTTGCTTGAAAAAAGTTTCAGATTTAGGCTGCAAATCAAAGTCAAAAGGAGCTACCAACGATTCCTCGTCCATCTAGGGTAAAAAAATAAAAATAATACAAGTAATATGTGAATAAATTATTGTAAAAAAACAAATAAACAAATCGCTATCAGACTTACGGAACTTATGACTCTTGTGCCAAAATATCATTCTTGTTCACTTGTGATTGGTCAGAGGCCATAGTGACGGTGTTGTGATGTAGCCTGACCTTCACTGATTGGCTGGATGAAGTCACATGATTCTGCCCCCTGTCATTTTCAAAGGAAGTTACCATAAATGGTTCCTTGCCCAATAAAGGGTTAAGTCCCGCAGCCAATGCTTGGGTAACCTGTGGCTGCCTCCCTACTTAGCCACTAGCCGCTAGCATAGCATTAGCCACTGTGACGGTAACTAACGTCCTGACAGGTGGTGATGGTGTAAGACTGAGGCGTTTATTACGACTCCAGTAACATCTGCCTCCTCCCAAACACAGCTTCAATCTACAAAATGTGCTCATCTGTCTCTCTGTGTAAACAATAGCTTTCAGTGCTGATTGGTTGCTACTTGCAACCAATCAGAATGAGCTTTAATGCATTTTCAATGGCTGCCAGGTCGTGGTGGTGATGCAGAAAGAAATGCAGCAACGTTAGTAAACATAAATAAAGAAATCAACTTAATAAAAATGTACAGTATTATTACAACCAGTGGCTGCTATGAGGCGATGCTCTGCTTTGTGATGCACCATTATTTTCACATGTCGTCGTGTGATGCATGTCTGAGAAGTTCTACTTTATGTATGTGATGCGACTGGATTTCAAAGTCTGCTTGGATATAAAAATGAGTCTGAGCCGAGCCTGAGTTCGATGCAAATGCTAAAAACATTCAATGAAACACTGCTCGCAGGACTCACAGTTTGCAATATTCTAAACTGTGTTACTGAGCCGAGAACGTTTGTTTTCTTGAAAACACAAAGCGTATTTACGGGAACAACGAGCATCCTTCTGATGGATCTACAGACTGCGTTTGTAACGAATTCTCAGCAGCGCTTTTGCTGTCGACTGGCTTTGTGTTCAGTCTGAGAACATTGTTTGATTTTCAGCACAGATTAAACTGTTTGTTGTTTGATTTTTGCCAGCAGCGTACAAAGTTTTGTGATTACGGTTTTAACAAAAACGGCTGTTATGTTTACAGTTTGGAGAAAGTAGACGTCTTTTTTTTTTAATGTTTGTTTTGGGTTTTTGTTTTATTTTTGCCTTTATTGACGGGGAGAGTGAAGCAAGACAGCAAATACAGAGCAGAGAGAGTCGGGGAATGAAATGCAGCGAAATTCTGCGGCTGGCTGAGCTTCAAACTCGTGGCATTAGCATCCATGTGGTGCAGAAACAGCAGAACAGTGGAAGGTTTAAGGCGTCTTACACTAATATACCCGCAGCACAAGGCTATAAAGTCACAGTCCAATTTCCAAGTTGTCAAGGATTTAACTGCAAACAGAAAGTTTTCAGAGCCTGTGTGCCAATTCATTACAAACTTAAATCTCTCATTTACAAACCTCTTTAGAGCCGAACCAGTCGGGCCTGTGTGCTGCTGCTTGTTCAGGTTTTTTTTATTCTTCCTGGCAGATTCTCACAGGCTCCATCATACTCGATGGGAAGCATCTAAGAGCCGCCATCCACAGATGTTCTGTCGGGTTTAATCCTGGGTTCTGGCCACTCCAGCGCTGTACTGGCTGACCTCCTGAGTCCGTTAAGTGCTGTCTGGCAAAGTGTAAGTGGGCTGTTATGTGTCTTTCACTCAGCGGCTCTAAAGGCCCGATTGTTGACCGTCTGAAGCTGTTTGTGACCGTTTGGTTCTTGGTCGCCTCACTTTGACCGGACGCTCGGCCTGTAGTGGAGAGCTGCTCCATCTCACACTCACTGGTTTTATAGCCACTTCCTGATCTAAACCTCACCACGCTTTAATCACGGAGGAGCTGCTGGACGCCACGGTTTGGTGAACGGTGAAATCCTCTATGATACATTCACTGCTAACGGTCCAGAGGGATGTTTTTAGACACTGCCTCCCAACATATGATGCTTGACGGCCGTGCAGCTCAGCAGTGACCTTCAGTAGAAAGTCAAATGTGAACATTCGCTGCACCTGATTGGACAAACGCCTCAAACCGGACCGGCACAGCGGCTCATGTTCACCAAAATGTGTTTCTGAGACGAGAAACAAGCCGAGCGTTTGATGATCTGTCTTCATTTTAGTCGATAACTGCGAGTTTAAAAAGTTTCCAGAGATGCAGAACAGCAGCAGGTTAGACGTCGACTTCTAGCAAACAAAGATCAGGACACGACGCGACCAGAATGCATTGTGGGGCTTCTTACATAGACAGTTAACAGGAAACGATCTGTGATTATTAAAGCAAACAGGAGCTGAGTGTTGCTGCGACGGGACGGACTGGTTTGTAAAACTGGACGTTTCAGCTGCAGTTTTGTTATAAATGATCTTTATCCACTGAATCTAAAACAATGTAAAACACCTAAAACAGTTCAAGAAAGTAGACATTATTATAATTTCAACTCTACAATAAACATCTCTTCCTTCTAGACGTCTTCACGTCCACCTCTTTAGGAAATTCTGAACCTTCTTCAGGCGCCGTGATGAACTGTTCAATCAGCTACCGGATAAAGAATCAGCCTTATTGCACGTGTCGTCCATTTCTTCCTTTCATGTAAATGATGTTTAAATGAAATTTGCCTCATTGAGTGCATCTGTGATCTAAAAAAGGAGCGTTAAAGAGAGAGCGGGTGGATGAACCGAACTGTGACTTGATTTATTAGACATCTGGAGGAACCGGACGGCGACGTCTTAACGCGACGACCTCGTCCCTGTAATTGAAGCCCCTCGTTTGCTAATTGAATTTCATCCCGCGGTGGTGATTACGCCTCCACCTGCACCAGATATCTGCGCCCATCCCGGTCCTGCAGCACGAGCTGAGATGTTTCACGACCAATTAGCGACGGCAGACTTGGGCGGTGATCGTGGGTCAGAGGCGCTTTTCTGGAGTCGACAAACTAACGAGCCGGTTTCAGAAGCGCCGTCTCTGTTCTTCCATTTATTTATTCCATTATCCATTATCCATTTATTCCTTCTGGCGTTCTGAGCATCGTTCTGTTCAATAAAACAGCTGCGACGGAGGGAAAATGAAGCTCGTCACTGTTTACATCACAACGTTCGCAGCTTCTTCTTCATAAATGTGCTGAATGTAAACACAAAGGCTGCTGTAGGGTCCAATAAACGCAGCTTCAGCACATCTCCTGCTGCTCCACCTGCAGCTGCTCTGAAGTGAACTCTATTAAACAGGTCATCGCTTCTATATTCACATTTATGAGACGTTTTCACCAAATAATTATCAACAAAGGCCGTTCTGACTTCAAAAATGGTCAAATCGCCGCCTGTTCCTGCACACACGTCAAGTTATTGTTCAATTAAGAGAAAAAAAAAACCATCAACAAGCAAAACAAACAAGCAGCTGGTCCATAGCTGAACCTCAGGTGAAGTAAATCTTTTCTGAGTTTAACTCGACCAGACGGATGACAGATTCCCACGCTGACTGGATAAACAGCAGTTTGGAGTTAATAACGTCATCAGCTTCTGTCCGTTTGGTGGTTTTACAGTCGAGCGCTTTCTGCTGCGGAAACGTTTGTTTACGTTTGACTGCAGATGTGCAAATAAATGTAGTGATTTGTGAGCATTCAGAGACGACATACGTGACGTTCAGAAGCCTTCTGATGCTTCTTCTTGTCTCAGCGCTGGAGACTCTTAACCCTCCTGTTACCTTCAGATTTACTGACATCTTTCATCCTTGGGTTCAGTTTGATGGCAGCAATTTAAAACCTCCAGAAAATATCGTGATTAAAATTGTTTCCCAAGTTTACGTGTGAATAAATAAAACTGGAAAAATGATGTCTGTGACTTATTTAGAGACGTTAATCATCAAAGATAATGTGATTCTTGATGCGTTCTCATCAGCTGAAGATGCACAGATCTGATCCATAGCTCTGTTTACTATTTGTTTCATGCATTATTGTTTCCTGCAGACATTTTATCTCTGCAGGTGGAACATGTTGGTTTTCTAACAATCTTTTAATTCTGTGGTTTAATCCTCTATGATTGTTCGGTGACAAAGTTTTCAAACATGTAGACAGAAAACAGCTGGTTTGGATTCACTTGATCCCATCCATCCATCATCTCTACACCTTAATCCTCACTAGGGTCATGGGGGGCTGGAGTCTATCCCAGCTGACTCAGGGTGAAGGCAGGTTCACCTGGACAGGTAACCAGTCTATCACAGGGCTACACTTAGAGACAGACAACCAAGCACACTCACATTCACACCTACGGACAATTTAGAATCACCAATTAACCTCAACATGTTTCTGGTCTGTGGGAGGAAGCCGGAGAACCCGGAGAGAACCCACGCTACACGGGGAGAACATGTAGAAAGATCCCAGGTGTCCTCACCGGGACGCGAACCGGCGACCTTCTAGCTGTGAGGCGACGATGCTAACCTGCGCTCCACCTTGCAGCCCCACTTGATCTCCCATAATTTATTAATATCATGTGAGAAAAATATAAAAGTTCATTTGCAGCCACTAGTTTTATGCACATTTCCAATTTGCATGTAATAATTCCTGAGTGGAATTTTAGAAGACCAACAGATCAAACGGTTGCCATTTAAAACTCATATTTTTATTTTTATTTTTATTTATTTTAACTACAGTAAAGTCACTGTAGCGTCACTAAACCAAACCAGATACGATGGAATAAAACTTCTGCTGCAGATTTCAATTTATTTAATTATAATTAAATATTGATTGTTTGTATTTGCCTGCATTGCAGTAAATCAACCTGCTGCGTTCATGAGATAGGTGAAAGTAGACAAAAAATGAATCAGATGAGTCCAAACTGCAGAGAAATCATTAAACTACATTTGACACTTTTTAACGTTTTCTTTGTTCCTTAACTTTACCACTTTTATTTTATTCTTTTATCTCTTTGTTACTCGTTTTATTTTCTTGCTCCATCTGTTCTTTTTTATCTTTTGTCTCCGAGCAACACGTTAAACTCCTCGACGCGTTTCGGATCAAGAGCGCTGATTGCTGCACTTGCTTCACTTAAAAGCCTTGTTGTCGTGTTTAAAACAGCTGCTAGAGTGGAAGCTGAAGTCAGACGTGGAGCTACGCAGCTGTACATCGACGTATGGTGGCTTTGAGTTTTCAATGGCTCTTAATTTTCTATGACGGAGTCTTTGTCACGAAAAACAATCGAGCGTTTTGGTTCTTTAACAGAGTCGGCGGCTGAAGTCGATCTCAGTAACCGGAAGGTAAGAGGCCACTGAGAAGACTTGACTTTCTAAATCACCAAAACTGACTGCTTAAGTTGCTGCATGTATATTTTTAATTACAGCAGATTTAATCATGTTCCCAGAAGATCTGTAATAAATCAGTGAAGGAACCAGAACACATGATTCGTAGTTTTTATGGCGTGTTTCAGTGATTTCAGTTTGAAATATCTACAATATTATTTTGAATACTTGAAAGCTCATTTAAAATTTCTTTAAAGGACAATTTGAATATGTTGAAATGAGGAGAACTGAAGACATCATGAACTAGAATCATGACTCGTCAGAATTAAACTGTAAATATTTAAAACTGGAATTACAAACTGGATATTCAGTTGAACATATCTGCAAGTGCATTGTAGATATCAAGAACCTCATAAACATGAGAACTAGTAAGATTTGAGTCTGCAAAACGTACCCAGTCCAGCTATTAGACATCAAACTGCCTCACTCTACCTGGTCAGGTGTAGCCATTAGCTCGTGGTGGCTAATGTGGGCTAGCATATTTGAGGTTCATTCAGCTGCATAAGATGCATT
>NW_007579602.1:12756-14732 GCF_000690725.1 Stegastes partitus | reverse complement strand
CTCTGGTTTGGAGGTTAAACGTCTTTCTTAAGGGAACCACAAGAGAACAGACGGTTGAGTATTAAACAACACAGAGGACTAATAACTGATGCTTTCCTGACCTTTCTGCTTCATTCTTTGCACTCCTCCTCCTCTCCTCTTACTATTGTGTCAGCTGACATTTAAAAAATCTCCCTGAAATGAATGATTCATACGACAGCGTTGCACCTGCTCGGCCCCAGAAATAGGCCCGACGCCACCGAGGCAGGATCCAGGATCATAATTAGAGCATCTTGGGGAGGCAGCGGGGCTCATTAGGCCTTTTGCTGCCTTGTTAAGCGGGAACCTGGCAGCGGCGCCGAGTCGCTCCAGACTCCGATCTAGGAAATGAGGTGCTCAGGAAAAATAGCTCCTGATATGAAGGCCAATAAAAGAGTCGGTTTACAGTCGAGAGTGTGACGGAGCGAAGATCAGATCAGGTCTGACAGGAATCAAAGCTCATTCACAGGCCGAGTGAGTTACTGCTGAGGAGAAGAATGGAAGGAAAAGGAAGAATTGTGCTTTTCTGAATGACCATCAGGTCATTTGTCTGCCTGACCTTCACTCCTGTGGCAGCGTTCTGACACGTCGGCCCATTTTCTGGATAATATTTGGTGCCGTTTCATCCTCTGAGTTTTTCCTCCAATCGCTCACAATGACCAGAATTGGACTTTGCTGGGTTTTAAGATGATTGAAAACTTCCTTTGTGCAGGTTCTTCAGTTTAAATGAACCCTCAAACCCTCAAACGTCGCCTTTAAACGGCAGGAATTCTTCAGCACAGCGTCCAGGCGTGTTCTCCTGCTCGTGGCTGCAAACTCAATTTAACTTTGAATAAAGTTGGAACACTTGAGCAGCAGAGAGTCACTGAATCATATGTGATGCTCTTCAATAACAGCTTCTATCTAAAGGCTTTATATCTCACCTGAACAACAGATTTATTGTCGACGTTCAGGGTGTTTATCGTGGGTCTGTTTCTGGACCTTCGTTATTACCATGTTTGAATGAACTGAACAGCTGTGGTGACGCTACGACTGTTTTATGGTCAGATTTCGATTGTAATTATTTAAAAACAATCTTCTGACAACTCAGACCAGAAATTCTAGAGAGAAGTCTCATAACAAGTTCAAATTTTATCCACAGAGTCGTCACCACGAATGTCAGCCGTGCAGAGGAATCTGACGTATTTTAAAAACTGACAGACTGCATGTTTTACTCTATAGGTACAAAAAAAAGCAAAAAGACTGTTAGAAAGTCAACTTCACAGCAAAAGCCTGAATGTGGAGTTTTATAGAACCCAGCTGCTCCATTTCATTTAGGATTTAAAGCTTATTTAGGCTTGATTCTGTTCTGCAGAGGAGAACAATCTACATGAATATAAAGGCTTCTGTCGTGTGATGCTTGTATCGGGCGTCTCACAGAATTTGCCTTCGACTGATTTTAGTGCTTTGCATGCATGTAAAAACTGATTATACGAGACAAAACACCTCCCGAAGGGCGACTCAGCACTTTCTCTACGTTTCTGGAACTTTTCTGCCGACGCCAGCACAACGGGACCGGATAATTCCTGGATAGAACACAGCGGGTTCGGCATGAGAAGAAGGAGAAAGTCAGGACGGTGTCTCGTAGCTTTGGTCGATTTCAGGCCCACTTGGAACCCAGGACGAGGCGCCGGCGGCAGCCATCGATCTCGGCCGACAAGCTTGTCGTCGAGGAAGAATTGGTTGCTATTGATATTCTCTGCAGATAAACTCATCCGTTTTAGTTTCCTTGTCTGAGTCCTGATCCTCACCGCTGTGCCGTGACATTTGCTTCACCGTACGTGAAATCGTTGGTAGCGAGCGGCGGCTGAATGTGGAACGCTCCGGACAAGGACGGCCAATTGATCGTAACCTCCGGTTCTTTAACAACAGGAGAGCAGCTGTGGCTGATGCAGAGTGAAAGTCAAAGAGAGGAGCCC
>NW_007579602.1:0-11823 GCF_000690725.1 Stegastes partitus | reverse complement strand
CTAAAGAACACTAATTTGTTTTCCTCTGAGCTCCTGTTGGCGCCGATGCGGCTGCTTGGACTCCAACCATGAAGGATGTTTTCCAGGATCTTGCAGTGAAGGAGGGTTATTGCTTAATCAGCCCTCCCTGATTAAATGAGCGTTCTAATTAAGCCTTCGTTTGACTACAAAGAACCGTCCGGACAGACGGCTTCTTCACAAACCAGTGATTGATGAGAACTTGTCCGTGAAATTCACGAGGGTTTGTCTGACGACTCGAGTGCAAACAGTTTGTTTCTAAATGGACAAAAACGTAAATAAATTAAGAATTTACTGAGGACCAGCCTCCAGCAACACTTTACAATAAAAACTATATAAATATTTTAAATTTACATGTTTGATTTTTTTTGTGAGCTCTGTAGAAATCTATAGACGTCTGTTGGACCAGGTTCTGATTTAGTCCTTCAGATACTGTGCATTATCTACATTATCTACAAGTTCTGCTTATAGGAAAACAATTTAATCCAACGCTCGAACAACGTTTTAAGGATATTTATCATTTCAAACAATGTTCCTGTGAGATTAAAAGCCAACAGAGCCACTTCACCACACAACTATAAACCCTTATGTCCCATTTTATTCTCATAAACAGAACAAATGGGATTGTCTTTCATTTATTTTTGTTTATTGTTTGCTTTTGGAGTCCGGTGTAATAAACTGTACAATAAAACCCAATAATCCTGTTTGCTTAACATCACTTCTACTGTGATGCTGCACTTAGACTTTTTTATATTGTTAATTCCAGCCTTTTTTCTCCTATCTGTCTAAATAAATAAGTAAATATCACCATGTTTCCCTTCTTTACTGCTGATGTTAGAGCAAATTGCACCTTGAGGATAAAGAATAAAGACCTGGACGTAACACTACGACTCCTCAGGACTCTAACAACACACCCATCAGGACTTTTTTTAAAGTATATCATATAAATGCCTGATGAGAAAATCATCACTGAGCCACTGTTGCATGCTTGCATTTTCAAAATAAAAATGCACCAGTTTCTCCTCTATAACAGAACATATCAGACCCTTAAGCATGCGTTCTCACGTTCTACGGAGAACCTGGGACGCTGCAGCAGATCTTCTCTCTGAGCGCCGCGCTGCTAATCTGATTTCCTGTGACGCCTCTGCAGAGACGACGGGGAGCAGCTGTAACGAGCGTCCTCGTTTGTTAACCGCTGTTTTAATTTGCGAGCCTCGTACAAAGCGGAGACAATAGGTTCTGTGTTGAGCGGCGAAACGAGGACAGGTATTGTCTGAGGCCTCGCCGAGACAATGAGACATGAAAGTACAACGTTCTGCAGCGGGCCTGTTTACTACTGCAGCGATGTTTGGAGTCAACACGCGGTGGACGAGCGCTAAAAGCTGCTTTAACTCGATGCTAATGGATGAGCTTCAGCTTAATGTGAGATTTGGCCTCAATGGTGGTTCATATAGCAAACAGTCGGTGCCGGTGTATGACGGAGAACCACGGCGCTCCAGAGTCTTAAAGAACAAATGTTCAAAGAACGTTTGGGGAAAAAAAGACGTTTTAAGATCATTTGTCATTTCTAATAATGTTCCTGTGAGGTTAGACGTGAACCAAGACAGAACGTTTTAACGCTCAAAGGATGTTGTCAGATTATATTCCATGTTCTGGGAACGAGAAGAAAACTTTGTGCCAAAAACCTGATTAGAACTTTGCAGAACGTTATCAGAAGGTTGTAAAACAAACCAAAAATAAATTCCCAGCAAGCAGGAAATGTTTGAAAATGCTAAAATGTTTAAAAGCAAACATGTTCAAAGAACGTTTTAAGGATGTTTGTCACTACAAATAATGTTCCTGTGAGGTTAAAAGTGAACTGAAACAGAACTTTTTAACATTCAGAGGATGTTTGGAGGATGTTGTCAGATAATGTTCCATGATAACAACAGAAGAACGTTCTCAAACCAACATTCATTAAATGTTTTCCAGATGTTGTCGAGGTCTCAGAAGACAGAATGTGTTTTTATGAAACGTTCCTGTAATTTAAAATATTATCAACGACAGAACATTTTTCCTGCAATGTTCTGAGGATGTTTTGGGGATGTTGCTGTTGAGAACGTTCTTTCATAAAAGATTTCCTGAATGTCACATGATAAATGAAGAAGTTTGACCTCAAACTGACATTAAAAAAATGTTTTCCAGATGTTATCGATGCCTCAGAGGGCAAAATGTGTTTCTGACCTTTTACCAAAGGTGGAATATGTTCTGTGGACGTTTTGGGGATGTTGATTAAATGTTCCCACAGTGTTACACAACGACAAAGGAAGGACGTTCTCGATGCAGCTTTTTGTTTGAAAACATTTTTATAGCGTCTTTAGAGAATTTTAGCTTTTAAGAAGAACATTCTGGAAACTTAAAGAAAACGTCTACTTGAAAACTAGAACTTTGCAGAACTTTCTCAGAACGTTTTTAAGAAATTCTAGCTGGGATGTGGATGCAGCGACTCGCTCTCGTCCCCTGATTGAACGGTTTGGTACATCGAAGAGAAAGTAGACAAACAAAAATAAAAGTACATCCATTTTTAGGGCGTCTTTAGAGAACTTATTCCTGAGACGAACACCGTGGAGAGTGAAAGAAAAATTTGCAGAACTTTTTTTTTAGGATGCTGTGAAACAAAACCTGTAAAAGAGAAAATGTGAAAATATTTCTTCATCTCTCAGACGTTAGAGGATAACTGTTGGTGCAGAAATCAAAGTTGTTTGTTTTTAAAGACAAAAAAATCACAAGTTTTTAAGGAAATACAGTTAATTAAGGTAATATGACTACTTTGACAGCAGAGTTTCTGTCTTTGTTTTGACACTGACAAACACACAGAACAGCTGAGGGTTGATTTGCTGAACTGATCCGTTGTGTCGCTGCAAACAGACGCTCAGATGAAGACGATGTGAGGCTCCAGAGGTGAGCGCTGAGTGCATGACAACGTGGATGCAAACATGTCAGAGACACGAGGTCCATGAATGTGTGATGATGCTGCTGTTTGTCAAACACAACGCGGCCGACGTTGATCTAAAGCGACAGTTTGCGTCTCATTCAAAAGGCTGCAGCTCTGATTCCCACTTCACTCTGTCCGTCGGCCTGTTTCCATGTGTGACACTCTCATAATCCTCTAATTTCTCCGATCCGTCCCGTCTGCAGATGATGTGATTGTGTCACGTCGCTTCTCGCGGTTGGAACGCGGTGACAGAGCGACATCATTAGCCGTCATCTGCGGGTGTCAACAAACAGGCGTCTGCAAAACAAACAGCCTCTCAGAGGAGACGGTTTGTTCTCCTGAGCGACACGATGGCGACGATACGACATGCACGAGCTACGACTACACACTCAGATCAGCTCAACCGAATCACAGCAGACTCGTTGTCTTGCTTGCACACATATCGACAGTCCTCAGAGTTGTGCAGACGTCAGCACTTCTGGCAAAGTTAATGAAGAGGAAAGTACGTCAGGTTTAGGTTCAACCTGCAGCTCATGAAGGCAAAACAACGAGTGTAATGTTGTAGTGTCACGTCATATGAAAGTCATTCTGCACCAGCGGTTCATGCCAAACCTGCACACATGTGTCATACGTGTCCATATCAACGTGTAAATAAACCCTGAGACCTTTATTATATTTTTATTGTATCTATATTTTTATTATATCTATATTTTCAGCCTTATTGTACTTTTCGTCCTGCTTCTTCCGTGCCTCCTTTTTATCCAGCTGCCAGAACATGTAAATTTCCCTGGTGAGGGATTAATAACTTTGTCTGGTCATTAATCATTAATAGTTTTAACCCAAGACAAGTTCATAAGACTTAAACTTTGTACTATGGCTGCTGGGTGCAGAAGAATTAAAGCTGCTCGGGGAAATACTTTAAATTTCCTCCATCGTTCCCTTTTCGGCAAAAAACTTTCTCTCAGTCTTTTAGCTCAAACTGCTGGAATGATTTCACCGTGAGCTTCTGGTTTGAGCGCTGCTCTAAACGGGCTGGTTCAGGGTCTGTCGCTTTAAACGCTGCTGAGGTGCTGCTGGCTCCGCCCCCTTCAGGAAGAAGACTCTCTGTGTCTGACAGAATTAGTGACTCCGACTCTGCCAGAGACATCTCATTGAGCTTATTTAGCTGAACAGCACATCAAGGTTGAGGCGAGTTATTGGAGGAAAAATATTTTAAAAAAACTTTGCCCTCCACACTCCTTTTAGGAAGAAAACTCTCAGCTGACACAGATGGTTGTGTGAGGACTTTCTTCTAACTTTCTCTTTGAGGTTCATTTTACATGGAAATATCACCAAATTCACAGAAACACAGACGCTGTTTTTAACTCCTGTGTTTGGTGAGTTTAGCTGCGGTTATTAAATCTGTCTTCTAGCTGCAGAGTCGTATCCTGGACGAACAGAAATATGCAAATGAGAGCAGCTTTATTGTGAATTTAGCTCTATTACAATATGTGAGCACAGAGAGCAGGAGAGAAGCTAACAGATGGAAACAGCTGCTGAGTTTAGGTTGAACTAAAAACACAGCGACCCACTCATTCCTTGTTTATTGGTGTCAAACTGCTGCTATAGTTTCCTCCAAATGTCCTTCAGCTTTACAGTAAAAGGTAATGCTAGCCAAATTAGCCACACAAATGCTAACACAGAGGATTATCCTATTTATATGTTGACATTTCCATAAAAAGTAAATGTGGCTGTTCAGCTCCTCAGATGCCGGCAGTGCATTAAGACTCTTGTGTTCACTCTTGTAGCCGGCAGCAGAACATCTGGTGAGTTTTGAGACATTTTAGAGTTCAGCAGGTAGATAAACCAGGTGGACGGAGAAGCAGCTGCTCATTCTACATATTCCTCGACTGGCCTGTGAAGCTCTGAGGCCATTTAGTTGTTGAGGAATGGCAGCGTGAAGCATTTCCATATTTCACAGCTTTTATTTAAGTTTATAAAACATGCAAAACACAATTTAAGTCTTGCTGCTTTTTGCACTTCTGCTCCATTTACCTGTCCGTCCAAAAGCGACTGGCCAATGGGGATGCCGGATCATTTTAGCCGACTAGACGACTGCAGAAGAGAAATCAGAGGAAGAAAGGCTGAACTACTGAACTCAAATGAAGCGCTCTTGTGTAATTAAGTTCTTAATTTTTAACTCAACATTCTGCCTGTGAGTCTTTGGGCCCTGACACTGTTTTTTTGCTGCGTGTTGTGCAACGTGTTTTGCTGCCTCGCTGATGATGAATTAATGATGACGGGGAAAACAAGTCCATAAGCTCCTCCAGACATCTTTTACTGCAGGACGTAAAACGTGTCAAACAAACCGAGAACCGCTGCAGTCTGAGAAAAAGCACCTTTTAAAGTCAAAAACAGAGAGAAAGGAGGCGCAGTTTAATAATCAGACAAGAACAGCAGCTCAAACAACCACCTGATCACCAAGAAAGACAATAAAATAAACCACAAAGCATCCAGTTCAGCTCCTATTATGGCCAGACTCATACATTACAGCATCACTCTCTTTATTGCTGCATGAAACCAGAAACTTAACCTGGTTTAAAACAGGCTTTGACGTTATTTACCAACTTATTTCCGTTCAAAAGCGTCGCCGTCTTCTTGTTGTGTCACTCTGGGATTGTAACGTCCCCAATGGGTCGCCTTTGGGTTTCCAAGTTCCCAAATTATTCTGAATATTCAGGACGCCTTTTCTTATTTTGCACAAACTCCTTTCTACTTTCCAAAAACAGTCTTACAGTAAGATCGGTGGATTATCTCGAGCTGCCCCCAACACTGTTTCTGCACACGTTGCTGCCGAAACTTAACGTATCGCCGCTTTCGGGGTTCATGATTTGACGAAGCAAGTTCACGCAAAGTTCGGCTCAGATTGATGCTGATGGACGAAATGTACGCCACTGAGCAAACCGCTTTGACATCATCCAGCTTTGAGGTTGGAAAAAGCTGCAAAATCCAACATCTAGGAAGTTATTGCAGCTCGTTGGCGTCACTACTGAATCCTCCACAGTCCCAGCGCTGCACCAAAAACACCAAATGCAACGTTTTATTCACCACTTTGCTCAGCTGAGCCATTCAAAGCGTCGCCGTCTTCCAGTTGTGCCACTCTGGGACTGCAACGTCCTCACTGGGAGCTCAGAACCGCCTCCAGGTTCTCAAGGGATCGAAGCCCAAATTATTCTGAATATTCAGGACGCCTTTTTTTATTTTGCACAACTTGTTTTCTACTTTCCAAAAACAGTTTTACAGTAAACTCGGTGGATTATGTTGAGCTGCCCCGACACTGTTTCTGCACACGTTGCTGCTGAGCGCCTGAAACTTAACGTATCGGCGCTTTCAAGGTTCGTGTCGAGTGATTTGACGAAGCAAGTTCATGCAAAGTTTGGCTCTGGCGGATGAAATGTTCGCCACTGAGCAAACCGCTTTAACATCACCTAGCTTTGAAGGTGGAAAAAGCTGCAAAATCCAACATCTAGGAAGTTATTGTATCTCGTTAGCGTCACCACTGAATCCTCCACAGTCACAGCGCTGCACCGAAAACAGCGAACGCAACGTTTTTCTCATCACTTTGCTCAGTTAAATTCCTTCACTTCAATACATTTACACGTCCTGACGCTTAGTTTAGTGCGTCGCTAGAACTGTGTTCAGCTCAGAACGAGCCGGTACGAGCGTTTCACATTAAATTTACACCTCAGCAGCCATTTTTATGACACAGTTATTAACGTGGCCGCTTACAAGCTTTTAATGAGGAAGAAATGCTCTCTGAACAGAAAACGGACGCGTCGCTTCCAGCATCACCTGTTTTACAAGAACATTAACGTTCTGATGGGACGGATTTAATAGAAAATGAACTCTGTGTGCAGGACTTGGAATCACACAGTCGCATAAATATCCCGTCTGCTTCCAGATACTTTACTGACTGCATGTTTCTTCAGTTTGTAAATCACACGTCTTCACAGTCTGGGTCTTACTGGATAATCCCTGCTTCATTCAAAAAGAAATAAAAACATATTTCGGTTCTTCGGTTCAAACAAAACCCAGAAAAAGAAAAAGAAATATTTCAGGAGTCAGAATCAAACTAACTTTTGGTTCCTGTTTGAGTTCTTTGTTTGGAAACAAACAGTCACATGGATTTTTCTTCTTTTCTTTTGATTGTTCATTTTAAATTTAAAACAAAAACTGTAAATCGTCGCATATTTTGGGTTTTGTTTCCACAATACAAATGAAAGCCAAAACTCACAAATCACTTCGCTTGAATGCTTAAATGAAAAGAGCCGAAGTCTTTATAAGCTTTTGTAGGTTGTACATCGAGCTTTCTGCCTTTTCTACTCTTTATTTTTGAAACAAGGACAACTTCTGTTGTTTTACAGCAGAAACATGAGTCAGAACTGAGTCTGGACGACCGTCCTGTAAATGCTGAACTTCTTCATCCAGAGTTTCGTCTCCGTTATTCTTACATTTGATCAAAAAAGGCTTCAGATCTCTGCAGCATCACGACCGCTTTGTCTGAGAGATGCTAATTCAAGGCTGCTGCTACAATCACGTGTTTTCTTCTGTAACGACGCCCGACACAATCTTTAATGTGCTTTTCAGAAAGTCTGCTTGTAGAGATTTGCTGCTTCCTCTCGTTTTTAACTTCTGAAAAGTCCAGAAATGAATGTTTTATGCTCTGAAATAAACAGGCAGCAGTGGTTAGCACAGCACTGGGGTTTGATTTCATCCATCAACAAAGGATGCACACTCAATAAAACAACAGAACTCTTGGTTTCCTTCGTTCTCTTGAATTGTCTCTGCAGGGCGTTACTCTGCTGCGTCTGACAGTGTTGCCGGCGCCTCCGTTGCTCTCGGCGCAGTCTAATCCCCGGTAAGCTCGCCGGTAATGCGAGTTTTGATGGGATCGTTAGCCAACGCTCCACCGAGGATTCAGCCCGAGTAACACAGCTCCACGAGTACAGCGGAGCAGAACCAGACAGATGGCTGGGATTGGTGCAAACCGCGGGAGCCCTTCTCCAGAACCCCAACACGCAGGGAAGCACAGCGAGCAGCCAGAAATGAGTCGCACAGCAGCAGCCAGACTGATTCAGCAGCTCTTTGAGCGTGAGATTGATTGGAGATGTACTCGGCATTAGACAAACATAAATAAAGCTGTTTCTGATCAAACCTCCACATGCTGACTACAGCTTTTCAAGTTCTACACGTGTCTTCGCAAGAGTTCAAAGTCATTAGTCACTGCTTTCCCCCCCTGATTTGCATTAATTAGACTGGACCTTTACTTTATGCTAATGCCGAGCTGTCAGCGTGAAGTGCCGCCTACAGAAAACTCTCCATCCTGCTGCTGCAATGCATAGATTGCATAGGAAATTAATGAGAGGCTTGAAAATGACATTCCTCTGTGGAGTTGGTTAAAAATGTACCATTAGACTTTACAGGATCTTTGCTGGGAGACCCGAGAGACCGAAGAGAAACTTTACGTTCAACGGCTTGACCAAGAGGAATTTAAAATCAGGGATAATGAGAAAAGACTGGATTTGTTTTTTGAACCTGCCATGTTGTAAACTGTCTGTCAGGAGTTTTACTTTGAAATAACTTGAAAATGCTGAAATACAACAAATCAAAGAGACTTAGCGGCACGTACCAGGAACAGACACTTCATTCTGTTGAACAAGACAACTGCTCATAAGAATGTTTTATGGTTTCATCTGAATGCATTCAAAGTACCCATACCATCCCATACCAAGACAAACTTCCTCCCCGGCTCATGAACAGCCAATCACAGCCCCTGATAGTTGAACCTCTTGGCGTCTCTCTACCTCCGTCTCTGCCTGCAGACGAGCTTCACGGTCAAAAACATCTGAAACTACCTGAAACTACCTGAAACTACCAACCTACGTCCTGCTACGAGCGCTGACAGACTTGACGTTGAGGAGCCAGTGGAGGTTCGCAGCAGACACCTGAACTTCAGCTTGGCGAGGCGGCGTCACCCTGGTTGCTCCCCATGAACCTCCAACTCTTACCTAATTTCTTTATTTAATGTGTATAAATATACGAGCGATGCTTTACCCTACAGCGACCATGGCTCAGGTGGTAGAGGTTGGTATATCAATCCAGCAGTAAGACTGAACCAACGGTTGCTCCCAGTTGCAAGCAAATACCTTCCATTGATGTGTTTAGGAGCGACTGATGAATGAAGCTGGTGTTCTTTGAACCTTAGAATAAAATATTTACTTTAAGCCAACTTGTAGGCGATGCTAGCCGATGCTGGGGGAACGCTCACTGCTTGCTGGGTTGCCTGTAAGGAGCCCAATACGTTTAGGTGAAAACCAAGAAACTTCCTTTAAATTACTTTGGTGAGGATCCATATTGATGTCCGTATTTACGAGGGTACTTCAAAACTAGCATAACTGACATTGTGGGGCATAAATGAATACCTAAAAGACTTGTATCAGAGGCCACAAAACCTCAAATGTTCGAAGCAGTGAAAGAAAAACGAAGAGCTGCAGGACGATGAGGTGGCAGAAGCAGCCAAAACGTGGCTTCATGAACCTTATCCACCCGACCTGCACCGCCTGACTTCTATCCGTTTCCTAAACTGAAATCTCACTGGCGTGGTGGTCGACATCTTCAGAGTGATGATGACGTCGTGGATGCTGCTGAGGAATATCTCAAGATGTGACCTTCTTCCCCAAACAGATAGCGAAGCTCAAACTTCAATGAACCAAGTGGATTGAAGTCAGAGGAAACTCTTTTCCTGTTTTCTTTGCTAAGTCCAATAACTTTTTTAACTCCCCTCCCTGTACTCTTACCTACATTTGTCTCACTGTGCACTTTCACAAACACACATTAAACCCTGCCTGCATCTGCACTTTATCACCAGCTGAGTCTCTCCTGTAGCTCACAGTGACTGTTGTTGCTGCAAACTTTGCATAAAATTCACTCAGCAGCAGCTCTCGGAGATGAAAAACAAAGATTTTAAATGCATTTCCATAAAAACTGGTCATCTCAGATACTGTAACACCACTTCCACAGGGCCTCTATAAACCGTTCAGTCCTGCTGAATTCGGCCCTTGGAGAAGGCAGCGCGGTAAAAACAAACGCAACTCCGGAGCCCCAGAACAATCTGTGCCTTATTAAAATGATAAACGGTGTGACAGCCAGCGAGGTGACATCTCTCGTGCACGGAGTGACGCTAACAGTAAATGCAGTCCTCCCCCGAAGCCGAGCAGGTCGTACACGAGGCAGATGCTGTTCTCCTGACATGTTTACGCCTCGGTGTGCTCGGTGTGCCACGCCTCTAGCTTTCTCACACCACATCCAGCTCCGATAATTAAATTACAGTTTGCCTGCGAGTGCACGCTCAGACACAAAGTCAGAAACACACAGTGTTTCGAGCACACACCACACAAAGGCCCTATTGCAGGTAGGAGACGGTAGATAACAAATTATTCTCCATTATGGTGATGTGCTTCTCGACAATAGGCCATTAGCGGAGGACAGCATGCTGTTAAGAATGCATTGGCGTCTCGCTCGGTTTGCTCAGGGGAGGTCTGAGTCATTTGTCAGCAATGTTGGAAGCATCAACAAGAAAAGTCGGAGCCAGACACAACAGGACAGACGGTGGACGCTCTTCAGAGGGCAACACCGCGGAGCTACAGGATCCTCGGACTCTGCAGGAAGCTGAAGACAGAATCCAACACACTGTTCTGTTTGCTGCCCTCCGGAGCCACAGAAGCCGCCGCCTCCTCTGTCTGGGTGCAGCTGGAGTCCTGAAGCAGCTTGGAAATTGTCTTTTTCTATTTCATATTACGAGTGCAGTGCCGGTTTAAAACATGTCTGTTTGGAACGAGTTCTCAGCATCAGTCGCTCATCCAAACCGCTTCACACTGAACGCCGACTGCACTGGGCTTTTAAAACATTTACATTAAACTTAAACTAGATGATGCCGTGTTAGATAAAACCTGCACCACTGAGGGAGACACTTAACCTGAACCCCATGTCCTACATGAGTAGAATTAATCTAAAACATCTTTTTTATGACTTGATTTTTAGAATTACCAAAATAAACATCACAAATCTTTCAGCATTTTTTTTTCCCATCAACTAGTTATCACCTTTTACTGAACCTCAAATTCTAAAAGACACAAGATTAATTTAATCACCGTGTGTCAAAGCAACTCTGTTAGAGTTTAAACTTCATCACTGGAATTATACGACGTTATAATAATCACTGGGGAATGTATTGAAGCAACAGCACGGGGTAATTAAAACGCAACAACAGTCTGTAATGTTTAGGTCGTCATCTCAGTTCACAGACAATATAAGAAAGGTTGACGGTTTCATTAAAGTGACAGCAGCTGTGCACGTGACGGCAATGAAAAAACATTGAGAAAAGAAGTGTTTAGTGATGCTACGAGCAGAACACGTTCCACATGTTGATATTCTGAATGCATGATGCTTGGCTGGGGATGGAAAGTAAACAAGACTGTGCTTTATGTCGTCTCTTCCAGTGGTCATGCAGCAGTTCGTCCAGTTTACAGTGTTTACAGAGTTAATCCACCTCCACGTTTTAGATGATCGTGAGGTTTAGTCGCTTCTCCTGTGGAATCTGTGCTTTCATCAGCCATGTTTGTGATGCTAAGTTCTCGTAATACCAGACGGCATTATGTCGCCAAAAGCACTACGGTAGTCACAAATGCTGTGTAATCTTCATTTATTTAATTCTGTTGCTCAAAAGCTGTTCCTCCAAATGACTTCAAACTCAACACTGCACTTTCTTGGTTCCTTTGCAATAATTCCACCAA